>NW_014569599.1:437897-545192 GCF_001313835.1 Polistes canadensis
TAAATATATTTTCTTAAAATAAAATAATGTAATTTATGTTTAACTTAATATTCAAAGAGTAACATTGATGTAATATAAATACTGTAAATGTATAAATAAAAATGTTGAACATTCCCAAATTTGTTTCTAAAAATAATAACACGTTCCACGCAATATATTATACGCAAGATATAACATATGTTGGTTCTACTTTAATAAAAATAAAAACAACGCGTCAAGATTTACGATGAGAAGTTTCCCCTGCTTGAATGGTAACACTAATTCCAAAGAAACACGAAACATGATAATAAAAAAAAACAAAAACTACTAATTTATGCACGTTTCTTTTTGACGAACGAAGATTATTAGATTTAAATTTAAATAACATAGTAGATTAATAAATTTCGTTGAAATCTCTTATTATGAAAATATGAAACTATATATTCACTTTTTTTCCCTCTCTCAAAAAATGTTACAGAAGAATAGTTATAATTGAATATTATTAACAAATGAGACATTATGAGAATTAAATAGAATTAAAACACGTTAGTAAAGGTATGGTAAAATGTATTTTTAAATTGAAATTTGATAGAATAAATTCGATAAGAGGTTAGAACTTGAACAGTGTAACTGGTGACCTATATTAATTTGTATTCGGCCTTGGATATGTTTGAGGGTTAAAAACTGAAATATATCGTGGTCGTTAACGATTAAGCGAACTTGAGTGCTGGTCAATGGCCTTTTACTCGTACTGTCCGGTTATCAAATTTCACGATACGAAATAAATAAAATAAGAGACTGGAACAGTCAGTATTTTGCTTATCGTTTCTACGAATGTTTTTCCTACGCGTAATGTTACGTGAATTAGTAAGTAATCAATGAACTTTGAACTTTTTATAGACGATAAATACTTGTCATTTTTTTTGTTTCGTCTCCGTACATTTTATAATAGGTATAAGCCTAAATTTTGTAAGAAACCTGCTGATTTATCGATTCGAAGGTAATAATAAAACCCGGACGTACACGAGTAGCAAAAATTAGTATTCCCATCTCGTTTAATACATTGTATTTATTTTTGTAGTGTTAACAATACAAACGTTTAAAGATTTTTAATACCGAATTATATTGAAATCCTGACTCAACGCGACAAATTCAATAATCGATGTCACGATTCCGAGATAATTTTGTCGAGATATATCGTTACTTCAAGTAAGAATATCGTTTGATATGTTTCTTTGGGACTAGTAGATCATCTTAAGAGTATCATGAAATGGGTCAACTCGGTATAACATGTACCAATCTTCTATGAATACATACATATATGTATACGTAGGAATAAGAACGTACAAGCTTATCTTGTTCATCGATTCGATCCGAAGAAAAACATGTTTGAGATGTCTGAATTTTACCGAACTTTGATTCTCGAATAAATATAAAAAAAAAAAAAAAAGAAGTAACGTATATATATATATAAGAGTGAGCACATTCGTTATCGCTTTTATTATTATTTTTTTTACTTATACATTAATTAAAGAATTCATTTCCATATAAACGAGAGAGAAACATGACGCATTTTAAAAAAGGAATAAATTGATAATTAAGATGCTCGTTGGTGCGTGCTATGATCATCATCGTTTATATTTATTGTTTCACTGTTAAACATTACGCACGAATGATTAAAATAAAATTAAAGTAGGAGAATGTGTTAAGGAAAAAAAAAATGCATTAATATAAGTATTAGAACGAAAAACGATATATACTTATTTTTCTTCTTTTTTTATTAATTAAAAATCTTTAAGTCTGCTTACCTTTTGATAAACGAAAGGTCTTGTTAAAGCTAGCCATCTTTCAGCAGCCATAACGATAGCTACGCAACCACTGAACAATCCAAAAAGTCTCCAAACAACTCTGAGCGAACAAAATTCTCGACTCGATGTAACACCGGCCACGTAAATGCTGATATACATTTGTACCAACATGCCTAATAACGCAACGAGATCGTTACTTGCCAAGCAACGTAACATCAGCAGGTGTTTACGGTTTCTTCTCTATAAACATAGAAAAGAAATAAAACAGTCAAGGTAAGAATCAATAAACGTGAGATATAAGATGTGTGAGAGAAAATAAGTATAATGGGGCTTAAGTGGGAATTGTGTTTTATTTGTTTTTTTTTTCTTTATTTTTTTCTTCTATTCCCCTTATTTTCTTTACCTTATCACGATGGAAGAGAATGACCAGTGCTGAAACATTGCCGATAACACCGGTAATGTATACCAAAGTGAGAACTGCTTGGGAAAGAAATGTCACGTGTCTTTTAGGTATGATTGGAAGATTAATATTATTCGTAGTCATCATAGTGCTGGTCAGATTAATGATAGTATCATTTTGCCAAGTTTCCGTATGGAAACTCGATTTTATTTCATCAACCATCTTCATATTTTATTTTATCGATCGAACGATCTTAATTATCTGTCACTTCTACCTTCTATAATTTTGTTCTTTCTTTCGTAAATAGATAATTTTATTATCGTTTAGCTATCTTTCCTTTTTCAATCTTCCCTTTGATCGTTCGTAATTTGATTGAATTCAAAGAGAACTCGAGGAGCCATCGTTCGTTAAGTTTCCGTATCATCTAACTCAAAAGATATTTTGTTTTCTAGTTGAATTCACACAAACGTCAGTATCGAATGCATCATTCTCTTCGAACGATCAAAATAAAGGAAAAATTATGAGTTTTCTCTTATCGTATTCCCCACTTTTGGCGTTGTGTTGCTGTTGCTTACTTGCTTGTTAACTTGCTTACTCGTTCTCGTTTTTCGGAGATGTGACAACACCGGTCGTCGATCTGGGACCCTCAATGGGACCCTTTTTTAGTCCTTTCGTTTATTCTCAAAACCTGATTCTTTAAAATGATTTACTTCGTAACGTTGTCGATTATTCTCATAATACTTCGATTAGATTAATAAGAAACGTACGATCATTGGATTTAACAAATAGAGGAAGATGATGATATACATCGAAAAAAACGAAAAAATTCTCGACCTACAGGCTTTTCTCTCTTTTCTATTTGTCTCAAAGTTCGAGAGAGAGAGAGAGAAAGATACTCCACGAAGATCTAAAAGATCAAATCTTTCAATTAATCGATTATATATTTTATTCTTCTCGAATTTTGTATCCTCCGAGAACAAGTAGCACGACAAATAAAGAAAAAAAAGAGAACAAACACGAATCAACTACGTATTATTCGATCCATCGATCTATCGATATTATTTCATTCAAAAAATCGTTCTTTTCAATTTATGAAAATTGAAAAAAACCTAAAAGAATGAAATAACGCAAATCGAACGATCATCGATGGGAGAGAATCTACGAACTTTGATCGATGAAGATTCTTTCTACTTTTTCTTTTTTTTCTTCGTACTATTATTATATACGAGGAGAACTCTCGGAACGAATTTAAAAAAAAAAACCCCAAAAAAAAGTAAATATAATAATTAAAGACAAATGAAGATCCTTCCTCCGGCTTTGCCGGCGCTTCACTGATCGAAAAAGCACGCGTTTATCTTTTCTTCGCGTGGTGCGCGCCTTCTTACGAAAATTCATTCCTGCGCAGGCGTCAGGACTTTTTTTTATTTATTTCTTTTCTTTTCCTTTCCTTTCCTTTCCTCTTCAACTGTGCGCAACCATTGCGCGGGCCTCTTTACTTTGCGAAGCTTTCTCGAACGAGAAACACACACGAGAGGAATAAAATACTTCTCTATGAAACTGTCGTCTAAATAAAAAAGAGAGAGAGAGAGAGAGAGAGAGAGGAAGAAGAAGAAGAAGAAGTTGTTGATTTACGAGCAAAAATTTGATTACTTCGTATTCCATTTGCCAATTACTCTTTCGTGATCTTTCTTGAACTGACCTTTCAATTTTTATTACTTTTTGTTTTCTAATTTATTCTTTTTTGCCCAAACGAAAAGAAAAAACCTTAGTCTCTTAGTCTGCTAGTCGTAGAATTAAATTTAATTAGGGATATATATATATATATATATATGCGTTTGTTTCATCAATATTTTATCTCGATTATTATTAGATTTATGTATATTGTTATTTTGTAATTTTTCTTTTCTTTTGTTTAGTTTCTTTTTCGATATTTATCATACCGAATAAAAAGTTCGCACGATCAACGAATTCAACGTTAAGTATGTGCGAATGGTACTTATAAATAATACATTCTACGTCGATCATTCTCTCTACATGGTGACTACTTCCACGTGTCGCGTCGCAGAAGAATTTCAAATGCGATAACGATAATGTCTCTCTTATTCTAACCGAACAAGAGAACCGAGAAGTTGATTTTCAAGGATGCAGGACACGACAATTTCAATTTCTTTTCTTTTCTACTTTTTTTTTTTTTTACCTCCCCTGCGAATAGGCAATTAACGTTAATGCAACGAACGAACTTTGAATTTGGAGCTGTTCCAATGCGCTTGAGGATGCAATAATTAATCATTCTTGATCTTTGTGATTGACAAGAAGGAAAATTTCAATTCGATAAATATTCTCTCTCTATTTATCGATCAGAGAAATATATATGTGTTACGAATGCAATCCAACGCGTTAGACACACGTCGTATATATATTTTCTAATGTTTTAACGTAAGATAATAAAAGCCACCACGTGTATCGATAAAGACGTTAAGTATTAACTTTGAAATAAGATTTTGGCACGATCCCTTGAAGTGATGGTTGAGATTATTGAACCAAAGAAAAAAACTTTGAAAGAATAGAATAATATTATGATAGAAATGTTCAACGCAAATAAGATCATTCGTATTAAATTCGCGATGAAAATTTTATCGGCATTCACACATCCGGACTGCATCTATCTAATAATTATCATAAGCGCGAACGAAAGGAAAGGTAAGGTATGCCATTCCAAAGAGGACACATTTGGCGTATACTTAAATACACATTTAAATATACACGCGTATACGTAGATACTTATTACATATTTATTCGCTTACGTATACATGTATTTATACATATACTTACACGAGCACAACGCACAACGCGCATGCAAATCCTTTGAAATCTTTAAGCTTTTTCTATTTTCTTTTTTCCTTTGCAAATAGATAAATAGAGATCGGGGTTTATCTTAGAAGTTAAATTATTTCATCGATGGTGGAATAGTATGCGATAAAATAGAATATTGAAATTGGAACATTGACCGTTTTGCAATGTAAGAAAATAAAACTAGAAGATATCTTTTGACGATAGGGGTTATTTTTGAACACATGGTAGTTAATAATCATACAATAAGCAATGCCAGAAACAATTACAACGAAAGAAAAAGTCGATGCTAATCGTTCTCAACTGCGATTCTTGCATAACGATCGTTTCTTTTAAATTGCATCCTGCAGAAATAAATGATCAGCGGGGGGTTGTAAGGGGTAGAGAAACGGGAATTAGCGAATTCGTATGTCGGATCGAACCTCGACCAAGATCAGATTTATTTTTAGAAGAACAATTTTTCTTTTGTTCAACTTCTACGTTATTGATCGATTAGACACACGCCTTGAAGTAACATTGAAGACACGTGTACTACAAATTTAGATTAAAGGTACACAATTTGATGATCAGATATTTTCTTTAATGTATAAAATAATGTTTCACGTGAAAGACCATTCGCATAATTGTAATTCTCTGATTGATCGAATAACAAATGATTTTATTTATGACGTTTACGTGACAAAGTACAATTATGTATTACTGATTGCTAAATCTCACAACATCCTTAGGATATATTACCCCTTTCCATTTTTGTATATTTCATTAAACAAAGTGCACCCTTTGACTTCACACGTAAAAACATCTTAAACTCGTTTCATCTTTATTAAATGCTTTCAAAGAGGAGACCCTTATATTTATTTATTGGAGCATGATACCTACCAACATGAATCTTCTCTCTTATAAACTTATACCATCGATGTGAAATATAATGCTTAGCGTTATTAAATTTACTAGAAGAAATTAAATGATTTTATTCTTTACACGAGAGAAAAATTTCTCGTGACATTTATTAAAGAATATAATGTTTTCGTATATTAATATATAATGTAATTATTATATATTTGAACAATAAAAAAAATAATTGCAATGTCTATTATAGAATATCGTAAATATTGTAACAATAATACACTGATTTAGCGAATAATGATATTAAAATTGATCTCGCATCAACCATCAATTATTAATCAACTGCTCTTGTTCGGTATCTTTTTGAAAATATCACGTATTCATAAGTAATTTCCATTGAATCAAACGGGGAAGGTGAAACGATTTCTACCGAAAACATAATTATCAACAACAAAAAAGTTGGCATAGAACCGCAACAGTAGAAAAAAAATGAATAAGTGCTCTTAAGGAGTAAACTCCAGACCGTAGGAACGCTGGCAAGGAACCTTAACAATAGAAAAAAATAAATAAGTGTTCCTAATTGCACTAATTGCAGTGTTCCTAATTGTCTCAAATATATTGAAATTCTAGTAACATGGCTAAGCCGATATTGGTAATAGTAGTGCTCTACTTTTATCTTACCGACTGTCGATCAGATAAAAATAGTGCACTACTATTATCGATATGGTGCTTAGCCGGCCTGCCACAATAGTGGCTTTTTCGAATATTTTTTTCAGGTCCTTGCGCCATTGTAGTGGCTCACTCGAGTATTTTACTTGAATTAAATAATCGTCTTCATAGTCGAAGAACCTAAAGATAGCGCGCGAAATGTACTTCGCGGGAAATTCATATTTATAAAAATAAGCAAAGGAAGAGGAAGAAGATTATCAATTTTAATTTTGATCCTTTACAGAATCCACTTGTATTTATGATGCTTCGATCTTGAATAAATATATTTGAAATATTGTTATTAGTAAAGAGTAAATAGACTTCTTATTTTTGTTTTAATAAGTTTTTAAAATTATTATTAAAAGACAATCACGTGAAGAGTGGTTTCCTCTCTTCTTCTTCTTCTTCTTCTAAATGTACAATGTTCGACTACGTTCGCGTATGCCACCTCTATGAGAATCTAAGTTTAGAATACGTTTTGGAGTAAGAACGTATTCCCGAAATAACAAGCGAGACTTCTCGGGAGAGATACCTTCTGTTTCTCGCATTGGCAGTGTCGTTCCGTGTTGCCATCGTATCATCCGCATCTTCGCCATTGTTGCGCGAGCGCATCGTTCTCCTATTACGAGAGTATATTAAGTATACTTTCAAACATATCCTATATATATACATACATATATAACACACTTATATACGCATACATATATCACATACATAAGTAGCAGTGTATACAGTAACCGAACGTAATCATAAACTTCATTATCGAACGAATAAAATTGACTACTTTATCTTTTTTTTTTCTCAATTTTTAAGCAAATGTTTCCTCGTTTTTTTAAACATCGTGTGTTTAATCCTACCCCCTTTCTTGTTTTTCCAACTAAGAGAAAAATCATTTTAAATTATATTTACTTTAACACATATATACATCGTTCACTCATTTGAACCCCGAATCGAATTAATCTTGGTATATTACATAACGATTGAATGTGTATAAGTTAAACGAGTAAAGGACAAAGTGCATGATATAATTATAAATAAGGCTACGAAAATAAATAATCGTGGGTATTTTTTCCTATCTTTTTCTTTTTTTTTCAATTCTTTATTTTATTTCTGTTTTTTTTTTTTCGAACGACTAGCCGGAGTTCTTGTTTATTACGCACACCTACGCGCATTTATATTTAGGGTAACTGTTCCTAATATGAAACAGCACCTAATATGGAACACCACAATATCTTGGCAAGTAAAGTAAAATTAATATAATGTATAATAAAATTTAAAAAAATCACAAAGTACCAATTTATTTTACTGTTTTTTAATTTAATAAATATTTTCTCAATGATAAAAATAATGTTTTTTAGAAAAAGTTTTCTACAAATTTCCCAAGTGTTCCATATTAGCTACCACATTTTTAACTCAACCCTTTCTACATTTTATCTCAATAACTTTACAATTAAAATTTGACATAATTAACTATTAATATCCATATTAATATAACGTGAATGTATTTGTTTTGTATAAGTTAGTAGATAACTATGTTGCAACCTAGAAAAGAACGCCATATTTTCTTTCATTGGTCGAAGGGTCATCCTTGTCCTTGCATTGTGAATTCCTTCGTTTTTATGGGTGCAACGATAATGAAATACTTATTATAACGTACCGTGTAAAACCTGGATCTACCTTTCTCTTACTTTATCTATCTTTATTTTGTCCTTTTCTTTTTTTAAATGCGCGCGCGCTTCTGCATTAACTGTTTTCATCGTTAGAGAAAGTAAATAGTAAATAACGTTCTAACTTATAACGTAATATCATTTGTCATATATCTTTTGTTCTCTTTGCTTTGTCTCTCGTAGATGTTCCGATGATGGACGATATCAGCGATAAAAACTCAAACGATGAGAATCCTTCGACGGAGGATAAAAATGAGGTAAAAGAATCGGTTAAAATAATGCACATAACCTCAATGTGTTCGTCCTGTAACAAACAACAATATTTCGGCTTAATACCAATTAAATGAAAAATACATTTAACGTTATTTTTCTATTAACGATTTCAATTAAACGAATTAATGATAATCATCGTATGATCATCGATGTCAGAATATATGTTGAAAAAGTCAGTTTAATGTGCATAATTAAATATCCGTTAATTGGTTCAATATACTTTATGTCAGAATTCGTCGTTTTATTTGAATTCTTTTTATTTCAGGTCAAACCGATTGATCGTATGAAGGAAAGGAAACGTCCTAAGGAAGAAAAAAGTAAAATGAAAAATGTCAAAAAGACTGGAGTACATCTTTTAGAAACTGTCAACGATGTACAAACTTTGAAAGAAAAGTTGGACGTTATGTCTAAAAAGTATTCCGACATGGTAGACGATAACAAGAGATTGTTGTTAAATTTAAAGCAGTCAGAGAAGAAGGTAGTGTTGCTACTGAGGGAGAAAGAACAGTTTCAAAGCGAACGTAATAAAGCTCTTTTAACTAGGAAGAGATTAGAGAACTTATGTCGTGAATTACAAAAACAGAATAAAACTGTTAAAGAGGAGTGCTTATCGAGACTAAAGAAGGAGGAAGAGAAGAGAAAAGAACTCTCCGACAATTGTAAAAGTATTTTGGCTCATATTAATCAGCAAATGAATTTAACTCATGAAAAAAATGAGAAGATGCAAGAAGAAAGTTTAGAAATGAATAAATTGTTCAAATCTTTGTGCGATCAAGTTGCATTTAAGGAACAACAGCTTATGCAAGAACATTTGCGCACAAAGAATGAGCTGTACGTAGCGTGTAACAAGTTAGAAGAGTATAAAATAGAAGCTACTGTAGAGAAAGAAGTTTTCTTAAGAGAAAAACAGCAACTCTTGCTTGTAAGTAATAAATGTCTATCCTTTTTCTTTTTCTAATATAATTGTATAGTTATTAAATATATGAATATTTCGTTTCTCAGACAATAAATGAATATCGAACAAGAATTGATGAATTACAAGCAGCAGAAGCTGCTATGAAAACTCAGCTTGACTTGTATACTAATAAATATGACGAGTTTCAAAATTGTCTTAAAAGAAGTAACAAAGTTTGCGGTGAATTTAACGAAGAGATGGAAAGGGTTGGTAACTACTTTGCATTATATCTCCTTAATATTTTAAAATATTCAATATTTTTTCTTATACAGATGTCTAAAAAAATACTAACCTTGGAGAAAGAAACATCTTTATGGAAACAACGATGGGAGCAGAGCAACACGGTTTTTATCGATATGGCAGCTCAAAAACAAGCAAGAGATTTGGAATTAAAAAAATTAAAAGAAAAATTAGCTTTGCTACAGAACTTGTGTAGAATATTCCAACAAGAAAAAAAGTCTTTGGTTGTACAATTGAATGAGAAAAATGCTAAGACCAATAACGATTCGACTACACGCGAGTCTCCAAAAAATAGCAAATCTAAAGAAAAAGATCATTCGAAGAAGGAATCATCAGAAAGTAATAAATCTAAAGAAAAAGATGATCATTCGAAGAAGGAATCTACGTCATTAGAAAATATTAATGAACAACCTGCTCCAACAAATGTACTTGTATCACTTGAAAAAAGATTAGAAACGGAATCTAATACAAATTCCACGACTGAAAAGAAACATGAAATAAGTGAAGATGAAGAAATAACTAACTCATCGATACACAAATGTTTACCTTCTTCTGAACCCTGCTCCGAGGATATGGATTCTTCTTATTCTTCTTCTCAAGAAAATAGAATAGAAGGACAAGAAAAAATATCTTCTGACGTAGAAATGGTAGAAGAAAATAGTTTGCAGACACAACCAAGTATAGCAGAATCATCTTCCGTTATTAGTACTGAAAATATAAATGAGAATGAAGTTGTAGAAATGGAAAATAAAGAATCAATAGAACGAATAAGTGACATGTTGTGTGACAACAGTACAGAGCTTGAATCCAGTTTGGAAAATACAGTAAATGAAAGTACAGTACAAATATCGATATCTAAAAAAGAAGCTGTTCAAACAGAACAAGATACAGAAAGTAGTAACCAAGAAAACAGTACTGAGAAATTAATCGATAATATAGAAAATAAATGCACTGATGTAGCTTTATCTGAAATAGAGACAGATACTACGATAGAACAATGGGCGTCTAATTTATCGGAAGAAGATGTAATTGACAAACCATTAGAATTATCTAATGATGAATTAGAAATCAAATTAGACGATAAATTAGAAGAAATGAATATTAGTGTAGAAAACATTCAAGAGATCGAAAAGCCTGAATCTGAAATAGTAAAAGATTCCACAGAAGTGAATCCTAGTTTAGAAAAGAAAGTTAAAACTGATATGCCTTGTTCTAAAGAAGATAACAAATCAACGAAGCAAAATGTTACGACTGCAACTAAGGTAGTATTAGTTTTAATTGAATATATTTATTTAATTGTTATCCAAATAATGATATTAACTTTCCTATTTTATTTTAGAATGTAAGAAGAAAGAAGAAATAAACGAAAATCAAATACTGAACAGATGAAAAAATGGTACGAGCGTTAGAATTCTATTTAAGATAGAATCAAGCAAAACTACATTTTTATTTTTTTTTTTATTGGAAATGATGCTGAGATGTCACAAGGTTTCTGTTTTGTTATTTTTAAATGGAGGAATATCAGATAAGTGCATGCCCCTTTTTTTAGGTAAAATATTCAATGAGAATCGACGAGGCGTTTAGAAATTGTCGTAGAAAACGATTTTACACGCTTTACAATTCTACAAATATTTTACTTGATAAATCATATTATTCGTACGATATATTATACACTTTCTTGAATTATAAAATGAAAATGATAGTGTGATCGTTGATAGAATTATTTATAGAGAGATATATATTATAAATAGATATTGCAAATCTATAGATTTATACGTCACATTGACAAAATATGATAATGATCGTAGCATAGCTTACGTTTTTTACATTTAATCTCTTCAGCACGTACGCGGACAGTTACTGCATGTGCACTATATATAATAGTTTTTTCTTAATTTAAAGAAAACACTGCAAATACCGAATTATTATTTTATTCCTATCAAAATGTTTTTAGGGTTTACATGTAAAATGTATCGAAAGGTTCTATACCGATTTCTCATCTAAAAATGATTATTGATTAGAATTTTATAGAGAGTATTTATATCAGCGTTCTACACAAATTTAGGCTGCCCGCGAACGTGTTTAAACTATCACTGTTTATTAAGGAATCTTAACACGAAAAGATGTAGTTTTGCAATTTTCTGCACGAAAACACAAAAAAAGAAAAAAAAAATATAATATTTTCTAAATGCTACGACTTCTATTATAATTGTTCATTTATTCTAATAAAGATTTAAAAAAGTAGTGTTTTAATAAAAACATTGTGTTATAAAACAAGAGATTTTATTTGATCAATATTTGATTGAATATTTCAAAGCTTGTCTGCCGCACAAGTATAAAGAAATTAATTATAATTAAAAATTTGTCCTTTTTTTTTTTTTTTTTCTTAATGTTATTTGCGATCAGAGTTTATCGTTAGCGTTTGGCGAGATCGGTTATTAAAGAGTTAAAAATCACACATATCTTTTAATATAAATATATAATAAAGATATAAATATGTCTTTTAATTTTCTAATCTTTTAATTAGACATGCTGTTTCATATGCATAATATACTTAAGTAAATAAACATACACGCATACATGTAGATAAATCCTAAGAGATCATTAAACGAAGCAATAGAAAGGTCGATGATCGAGGAAACAGAGAAAGGATTTGTTAGATCGGATCGACAAAGAGAGTCACGTAGATGATGCAGTAGACGAGCCTTGACCTACTTATCAATGGTTGACCTTCATATGGTCAAGTACATAATGACATCTTCCAGAATCCTCATAGTAATCATCCGGATTAAATGAAAGTGGCTATGATCTGTCTACATTCATCGTTTGCAACATATTCAGTTGCAATTGATAGATCGTCGGCAATCATCCTAACTGATTCGCAACAAATCATGATATATTTTACGTTTCTGTCCTATCTTACAGCATCTATGAACCGGTTATTTGTGAACGAGATAGAGATACAATTTTATCATTTCACGACAAAATAACATCTATGTACTTTGTACCAACATTTTAATATTACATCAGTTTTATTGCACTATCGATACTATTTATTACTGATCAAAAATGTTCGAGTTCACTTTTCGAACTGTTTCGACTTTCTCCTCAGAGGCGTTTAGACATTATTATAATTGAAATCGTTTCATTAGTATGTATATAGGACAACTCACTAGTTTTTTTTTATTAATTTTTGTTTTTTTGAATATTTCTTCAAGAATTTAACATGGTACATTTGATCGTTGTCCTACTTATGTATAAATATGTACGATCATCATTAATATAAATTAACATTTGGATTCGATCAATAATGATACATTGAAACAAAACTTCGAAATAGTAACGAAAGAAAAAGAAAAAAAAATTGAAGAAATCAGGTGTGTGTATGATAATATAAATAATTTTAATAAAAAGAAGAGATTATTGGAGTTGACCGGTTGGTCCACCGCGCGAGTCCACCAATGATTTATTTTTCTTTTTCTTTTCGAACATACGCAGGAGGATCCCGTTAACGCGCGTGTTACGTGCGAGTGGGTCACCGGTACCATGCCCCCCAGGCTTTTTACTCATAGCTGCTTCAATGTACTTAGTAAATATGGGAAAAAGTTTTTTGACCATACTGAGAGAGAGAGAGAAAGACAGATTGAAATATTCTTAATGTTTAAAGGATTACATGCGTATCACGATCGTTAACTATTCAACCTTGTGCTTATTTCTTTTTTGCAATTTCTAATCTAGATTTTATCTAATGTAAAAGATGATCGTGATAGAAATTATGTTTCGAATGTAAATATAAATGTTAACGTTAGCAATTGTATAAATGAAATAATCAATGGTTTTTTAATTATTATCATTAATATTTCTTTTTAACGTCGCGATTTCGATTGGAACAATAATAAAAGAGAACAAAAAAAAATATATATATATATATATTGTGAAAGATTATATATGAAAAGGAAAAAAATGTTATAGAAGATAATTATTTTTTTGAAATAGATTGTGAAATGATGTATAATTTGTAATGGATCGTTATTAAAGCAATCGATGACGAACGATGTCTCTACGACGACTACTTTCTTTTCTTACGGCCCTGGATCGACTGGTTGTACTCTAAAAGTATCTCGCGTGTGCTTACCTTTGAAAGAAGGTATTCACGAGGTTTCAGTTTGTCTTGATCCACCATACGAGCGTGAACCCCCATTTCGTCCTTACGCGAGTAACATCTTTCGTTTTAATCAAAGGACGAAAGGGATCGTCCGGAAGTTCGATAAAATATTTTTGTCAAGTTCAGCCAAGACTTTTAGGGGTTTGCAATAATCGACGATAATGAAGATTGCTGTTACTTTGTTTCTTTTTGTCGTCGTTGGTGAGTAAAATACTTTATCGATACTCGAGTGTATAAAACTTTTAGAAATTTTTACAAACGTTTGGGGTTGATTCGAAAACATTTTGATTATTATTTTATTAATACATTGTCTCATTAATATATTATATTTAGTTTTTGTTTTTATTACTAAGTAATAAAAGTAAATTTTAAGTAATTTAAACTTGGTGTCACATTAATATAATTTCGTTCAAACGAAATTAACAACAAAGTTTTCGAATTATCCCCTCTCACTTTCAATTTATATTTGTAATAAATTAATGGATCGATAAATTTGTAACATAGTAGTTATATATATTCATAGAAATTTTGATATATATATATAAATATTGTAAAGATATTTTTGTAAAGTATTAGAATATACTTTATATATTTTGGGTAGTTGGCAGGTTTTCGGGGTATCTTTTGTAAATTTTGAATTCTGTGCTATCGAATCTCAACTTCTTACCACGTATTGACAGAACGCACTGCTCATTTCTTTCGACTCTATCAATAATTTAATAATAACTTATTATCTCTCTCTTTTTCTCTATCTTTCTATTTATCTCTCTCTCTCTCTCTCTGTCTCTTTTACTTCTTATCTTTACTAATTATCTTGCCTTTCAATTTTGTATATAAACGGGGACGGATTTAGGAGAGGGAAACAGGATCTTAAAATTCATTGGGGGGGCCTTAACATTAATGGGTCCCACAATTTTTTTTTTATTCAAATCATTTTATAAAAATGTATAATTTTTGCGATGAAATAAAAATAAACGCGAAATTTTGAATATGATAATAATGAAATGAAGCATTTCTTTCAACATATGAATAATAATTAATGTACAATGATTATCATTTGAAATTATATTAAATAATTAGGATTAGTTTCCACTGATTTGTTGCCCTGGGTATTTCACACTCTTAAATCCGGTCCTGTATATAAATATACATACGTACATGCATACATACATACACATTTGATCTTTGATGAACGACGAATCGTTAAGGATCGTTAGCAAGTCATAATTCATTGAACAGGATATCAAATACAAACCTATAATAATTAATAATAAAACTAGTAAACGATATTAACAGGAATAATACAAAGATTTGTATTTTTACTCAACATTGTTATTTGGAAAAATCAATCGTTAAGTGGAAATATTATACAACGAAAATATTTTATATCAAATAATACAATATTTTTCTTTTAAATAATAATAATAATAATAATAATAATATAAAAAAAAACACGAGTATAGTTTGATGTTAGATACAGGAAAGAATAGAAATTGAATTTGACTTTTATTATTCTATTTTTCTATGAATAAAATATATCAATTCCCTTTTCATTCTTTACTTGTTTACGTGACATACAACATACGATTGAGTATTATTAGTTTTCCGATCGAGAAAGGAATCATCGAAGGGGAAAAAAGAAGTATCATAAGGACGATTCACGCATCGATGCAGGTGAACTAGAAAGTGCAAGAGTATCGGTTTTCATCGGTCGCAAAAGTCAATTCGTTGGCATGAGATATGAAAGAGAAAGAAGGAAAGAAAGAAAGAAAGAGAGAGAGAGAGAGAGGAAAAATATAAAACGAAGGGGGACATAGAGAGAAAAAAAAAAAGAGAAAAAGTAAGTAAGAAAGAAAGCGAACAAACTGCCATAAACGTCATCGATAGAGAGTTACGCGTATGTGTTGTTGATATAGTAGGGGAAATGTTATATATATATATCGATATACTTGATTTAAATGAAAATTATAGATCGATAATAACACTATCCTTTCGTATGATCTACAAATAATTACACGTATTTTTACAATACAAAATATATAATTTTATTAACGATTAAAATTGTCAAAGAGAGAGGGGGCAAACAAATTAAAACGAATAGATAGAAAAAGAGACATCAAATATGAAAGCATCGATTAAAGTCATTTTCAAATCGCAAAACAACGATATCTTGTAATAATAATAGAGACAAATGATTATTTCCCTCGGTGTATTATAATTCATTCGAAACAATTTCGAACTTTCTCTCAACGTTGTTTATCGAAAATCTTGTATCGCATTTTCTTCAAACGTACGATTTCTCGTATCGTATTATAACGGAACTAATATCTTTCCTTGATTAATTTAGCTCAATCTCTTCCTTTTTTCTCTCTCTCTTTTTTACCCTGTTTTTATAGTATTTGAAAAAAAAAAGAAAAAAAATATATAAAGATATAATTTAAACTTCCAAGTGTCTTATAAACATTGTATTTTATTCGCAAGATTGTTTTTTAATTCCTCCATTAGATATTACCTAGCAATTTATCTACATTTATGTTTTTTTCACATGATAACAAAAAAGTATTTTGCTATTCAAGGTAAAAGATATTTAAATAATGGGATATAAGTGAAAGAAGTTAACGAGATCTCGTTTATGAAACAAGTAATATCGTCTATTTTCTGTTTAGCAGCGAAAGTGCGTCAATCAAGATGCGTTTTCATTCAACAATTGTGGGATATTAATTTTAAACTTACGTCGATTTCATTCCTTGTCAAATAGGAAAGTAGTTTTAGGTTTTTGTTAGAAGAATAAGTAACATAATCCATAGCCAACCGGTTAACAGGTGAACGTTTAGTCAGCCATCAAGTGGGTTACTAGGCTAGGACATGGATGACGTGCCTTTGATCCGGAATCTGAATATTTTTTCAATGAATTATACAAATTTGACTATTAGGTCTCGGTTCTCGGTTAATATTCGAATTCATTGCAATATATATATTGTATTTCTTTTTACGAGTTTGCAACTCGTGTAATAGTTTTGTTTAAAACGTTAATACGTTAGTTGGTCAATCGAGTAATGTCGAAACTTTCGATAAAAAGCTAGTCACGTGTAGTTTCAAATAAAAACTACTACTTTTTATTGAAAATTCCGAAATTAGATACTTATCATTACCTAACTCGATAATATTAATCCCCTAAATAGAATAAGAAATAATATTACTGTTCTCTATTTTAATAATCAAATTATTACGAGTATTGATTATCGTGTTAATTAAGAAAATGTTTTTTTAATGTTCAGTAAAAATTAATTAATTATACTTTTGATTCAAAATAATTTACGTAATATACATTGTTTACAACATTTCCTATAAACAATCCAAATTAAAAGAGTATTAATATAAAAATATATATTTCTTATAAACAATATAATTCAGATTAATATTAATATTAGTAATTAGTGATTTTTGATTTGAACATAAACTATTTGTTGATTTCCGATAGTATTGTCCTAAGTGATGTTTAACACGTAAGAAGAATCTCTTCACCTAGACGATCATCTTGATTCTTAACTGTAATTTCTGATTCTTCGTGCTCGCATCTAACTGTCCGTGTAACGGTAGAACGCGTCAAATACATTATTGCACGTCTTGCCAAGAACAACAACAACAGTGGTAAGACGGTAAATGAATAAGGCTCTCTCTCAATCACAATTGAAAAAAATTACTTTGTATTTTATGGCAATTTGTTGTGGCGAATAAAATCGTGCTACCGTTTCGTTTGTCACCGAGTTTAAAATCCACAGACCTTGGTAGAAAAGATACATTTAACAAGAAAAAAGAAAAATAAATAAAGAAAGAGAGAGAGATAAAGAAAATGAACAACCTAACTCAATGAGGGTAAAAAGAGAAAACTTGTTGAAACGATAATAAGAAAAAACAAAAAAAAAAGTTAAATTAATTTATTTATTTAATGGGACGGTATATAGGGGTTGGGGGAGGATCAATAGCACAGAACAAACTCATCGTTGTGAAATTAGGTATTACAAAATTGAGAGAAATATTTTTCATCTGTATGGATCATCCCGATAAAGTTTAAATCATCAGATCAGGGGGATCCATCAAGTTTTTCTTCCGATTTGGTTGCAGGCTGCACGTGGCGGGCTACGCTAGGCACATGCGTCTTTCAATCCGACTTCGGATTTGCGCTAAACTGCGCCTTCAAAAAATCCGGCCTCTTCCGGGTACGAAATCTCGGAGGTGTCAAAGGTTACCTTGGCTTGGGTGAGTGGAAAATCTCGATGATCGTGCGACATCCAAAAAAAAAAACGATCGAGGTTATTTTCCTTCGAGATTTGTTGTCTCATCGAAATTCCTCTCGCGAATCTTTTTTTATTATCATTATTATTATATATTATTTTCTTCCTTTTTTGTTTGTTTTTTTTTTTATATTAGATTGTCAAACGATTTCAATCTTACGTGTTTTCTTTTATAATATATATATTCGTATATACGTAATAATATATTTTATTGCTTATCTCACGCGAATTAATTGATCGCTTGTCGATTTATATTTTCTATTTTTATTTCATATCGTTCGGATATTGTTGTATTTGATTTACGTCAAACCACATACAGAATCACGAGAGTAATAATAATCATCGTTACGCGTTTAACTCGAACAACTACGATGATAGACGTAGAAAGTTAGTAATCGTGATTCTTCCGTCATACTACATACATATATATCGCAACGAAACGATATTATTTCATTTTCCCTTTGATAACTTACGTGTGCATAAATTTCACATTTCTATGAAATTACATACCGATCGGTCGAACGAATTTGCCGGAAAAGGGTGGACGGCGTAATATTGCTAAAAGGTAACATAGAAATTATTAACGTTATGTCATTCGCAAATGACAATTGTCTGTTTCATTATATAAAAAAGAAAAGAAAAGAAAAAGAAAAATAATAAATAGGAAAAAATGATCGTGGTGTCGGAAGTGAAAGAACCTAACAGGAGTGTGGCACTTTACGAAGGAGGATGCATATGATAATGCAAGTCAAGTGTCAATACGTTTGTAAAATTTCAAACATAATCTCTCGAGTATTTAGGTACATATTTACATAGAGAGACAGGTGCATAAGATAAAACATATATGTATAAGTGTGAAACGCACACCTGCGATTATCAGGCTTGCAAGTTTACACGTGTTACCCTCTAACCTACTTCAATCTTGCTTTTGCAAACGTAAAATGGAAGAAGAAAAAGAAAAAGAAAAAAAAACCATGCATTTACGGATATAATTTATTCATTACCTTGACTTGGCCGAGTTGTGTGTCGAGAAAAGAATAATACATAAGTTTCTCGTTTATTATACTGTACTCTTCCGACACGTAAGAAGAACAAGTATAATAAGTAGTTAAAAGAATGATCAAACAGAAGAGGATATCTTTATTTATGCAAAACGTATTACATAGTAAACTACTGTCTCGTTTAAAACGACGAGGTTGTATTATTTGCTTGTTTAACCATTTTTCATTGTTTTGGGACACACGGTTGTTAACCCTCTTCTCTACTCAACTTTCCTTTCTGCCATTTTCTTCTTACGAATCGTTCGATTCAATATTCGACACAAGGAAAAAATCAATTTATTTCCCATTTCTTTCTTTATTCTCATTCATATTGCAGGATTCACGGTAGGCGACGAGCTAGGATTTAGGGAATCCTTGTCGAACGTTGAAAATGCAAGGAGAAGGAGCGTGCAAGGTGGAAAGACGACTGGTCTTTCTCTTGGTTCGACGAATGTGGTAAGAAATCGTAATATCTCTTTTTCTTAATTAAAATCTCATGTATTCGTTACGAAATCATATAATCGAGAATAATCAATTCACGTTTATTACGTTATAGTAAATGTATAGCCTAAAATCTTATGTAAAGTTACGATCGTTTCTCTTTTTCAAAAAAAAAAAAAAAAAGAAAATATAAGCATAAAACAACGTTAAAAATGTAAAAGAAATAAATTCGTAAACATGGATATATGTCGATGCGTGAAACGACATGATTAGGCGTAAATCTGTGACACTCTCCCTCTACCCTCCTCCTCCCACCGTTCTCTCTCCTTTGCAAAATTAGTTCTTAATGAGAAATAAATAGCAGCGATAAACCTGTGTTCGAACTCGTCTTCCTCTTCTTAGATCTACTATTTAGCACGACATATGTATTCTTGTTTGTATGTACGTATTTGTGTACATGTTGTTATTTGCTATGGTGTAACACGGCTACCGCAATTCTCGTTCGAACGTCATTCCTCATGCTTGCACTCGGAGTCGAATTAATTACATTCATTACCATTCGTGAAACGAGAGAACCACACACAGAGAAAGAGAGAGAAGCATTTTATTTTTATCGAATTTTTTGTACTATCAACGTGCGTGCAATATTTCGGAGTATTTAATACAAAAATAAACGATTATAGATATTGTTAAATATTTCAAAAAAATTCCAAATTAATCATTTTTTATATATTTCTCTCGTAAGATAAATAAATATGCAAGAGAGGTGATACAGTATATGTTTACGATGCAACTAGAATCGGCCTTGTAAGTAATTGATGTATAAATGCATCGATACAGCTTCATTCACGTGCGTGTACTCGATTTACGTACTTGATTCTCGCCATGTGCTCGTAATATTTCTTACGAGAAATATTAATGCCATTGAACGTGAATGAATAATGCATTAATAAAGATGAAAAGCGATGTCCGTTATTAAATAGAACGCTATGCACAATGATGATCTTTGTATGAGAAAAAGTGATTCATGGGGTCGTGTGAAGTAACCTTAAAATCGATTATTCAAGATACACGATATATATACAATCTTGTCGAACTACTTTCATTCTCCGTGATCTTTAGACAGAGGTGAAATGATCGAAGGTACAATCGTACAATCACGATTAATACCTTTAACGTCTATTTAACTTCTAATCATTAATTTTCTAACGATCTGTCCTATTATTACCGATGATAAAAAATATAAAAATTATTCTGATCAATATAAAAATAATGAATAATAGGCAACAAATCGGAACGACAATCAACAAAAAGCAAGACAGGTAGTGCCACCTTTCAAACCTTTGCCAGTTGGAATGAGTCGTCCGATGGGTCAACAACCGGAACGTCAAAAATTGGTGGTTCAACAGAATACAACAGCACTTAGGACGATAGCAGCACCGTCTTTGGGTACGCACGAGGATATGATAAAGTATCAACAACAGCAGCAAGAGGCAAAATTAAAACAACAGCAAAAGTTACAACAGGAGGCATTGGCGGTGCAAGTATTAAAGCAACAGAGACAACAACAACAGGAAGCTATGCGTCAACAGCATATACAAAAGATGCAACAGCAATATAAGCAACAACAATTATTGAATCAACAGCAACAACAACAAAAACAACAGATGATGGTTCAACAACAAAAGCAAATCCTAGCGATGCAAACTAAAAGGATACAGGTTGGGTTTAATTAAAAAAGTTTTCTTATTTAATAATAATAATAAATATATATAAGAAAATGATTTGAAAGTGATGTTAACGTTATTTGAATTATACGAATAGGCAGCGATCGCAGTAGCAACGACAACGAAGGCTCCCCCCAGTGTCGTAATTTCATCGATAGGAAATATAGTGCAAAGTGATCATTTAAAACCTGTTTCATCGGCAATGACGTCCGTGACTAGCAACGGCTTACCACCTTTCATCGCCATGCCTCAATCATCTTCCAGGCTCACCGATAGAATCAGCAATAGTCCTACGTTACTCGACGATTCCGATAATGAAGTACCTAAGGACGATTATAATCAGGTATTACACGTTATAAGATCTTGAATAGGATCGCAAATTACACGACTAATAAGAAGTATATATATATATATATACTTGGTTTCCTATGATAGCTTCCGTTACCAGGAGAAGAAGCAGCATCTTCTGTTAACAAAATGACCCTACTCTCGCTGCAACCAATTGGTAATGCAGCCGAATCATCTCACAGTTTACCACTTCAACAAAATGAAAAACGACAATCGTTGCCAGCTTCATTACCTTCGTTAGCACCGATCCAAGGTATGGAAACATCTTTGAAAACTTTAGCCGAGGCTAGCAACATCACGCTAGAAGCTTTAGAGGCAGCTATCCTTTTGAGGCAACAACAACTTATGCAGAAACAGCAGGGACCCAGTAGTACGATCAGTACAACGACAACCACCACCACTATTTCGCCCCTCGTTAAAAAGTATTTTCATTTTTAAATGTCTTTTATAATTATAATTAATGTAACATCGCGGCGTGATCGTATACTGATAACCATACCAACTTTCTTTTTGTTTTTCAGCAAATATACCAATTCCGGTACTACGAAAGTAATGAACGCACCGAACGAATATTATCCCATAGGATACGATAAAAACTTCGATGATAATTTTGCCAGTCGCGTTGATCTACCCGATACCAGTTTTTATTGCGGCGATCAAAAACATTTCCCGGGTCTTTACGCCGACGAGGATTTGGGATGTATGGTAAATCATTTTTCTTTTTTCTATTCCCCCCCTCCATCTCTCGTCCTCCTTTATATATCTAATAAATTTATATCAACGATTATCCACTTCGTTTAGGTTTTCCACGTGTGCGCGTTAACCGATGACGGGTTGATCATGAAGAGTTTCCTGTGCCCCGAGTCAACTTTGTTCGATCAAACGATCTTGAAATGCAACTGGTGGTTCTACGTTGATTGTCCATCATCGAAGAGTCTCTACGATAGTAATATTCCAATCAGCAAGAGTTATCAGTTAATGAAGGCACTAGCATTTTTCTCTGCTTACAAGAATCACGATAACGGTACGGTTACTACCAAGGATAACGTTGACAGTGAAGTAACTCGAACGTAATTATTCGTATAATCTGATACGAAGACAAACGAAAAAGAATTTTGTCGATAATTTAACGCCCATATTCATCATATGTCTCTCTTTGTAGCCATTAATTTAAAATCAAAAAAGAAAGGGTCAAAATGAAACGTAGAAGGGCGTAATGTATAGTCGTCGAGTTCGTTAACCCTTTGAAAAAAAAAAAAAAAAGAAAAGAAAAAGAATGCGAAAAAAGATGGGGATCTTTATCGTACGAGATAAAAATAAACGAAGTCATTTTTTAAGTAGGATAATAAATATGATGGTGGTCTTCGTTGGATTATGTTTGTCCATCGAGATACGATCGAATGTTTTTAGATCTTTTGTATGAATGCTTTTGTATGAGTGTATATAATTTATTACATAATTAACGGTGCAACGGTGTGAATATTTTTCTATGTAAATAGTTAATTAAAACTTTAAACGCTCTCGTATATTATATTGTTAAATATTATATTTAATATATATATATATATATATTTTTATTTTCTCTTTTTATTCAATATATTAATTACGTCATTATAATACTGTAATATTCTCCTAAGGGGAATCGTCGTATTCTGCACGTGTGTTATCTTCTTCTTTTCGAAAAAATTTCGAAGCAACATGTCTCTTAATTAATTAATTAGTCCATACAACTAAGGATTAGATATGTGACAGAGAATCAAAAAAGAAAAGAAATAAAAAAGCTGAATGACGTTGCATTTGAATATTTGTTCGCGAATCGTTTTTTAAATTAATTATAACTAAACTAAAAATAATATTTAATTCAGTTTCTCTCGCGATAGATTCGAATCCTTACGAATTTATATTATTATAAATGTTTGGAACGTATATATATGCGCATAGCGAGAAAAATATTGAACAGTAACGATTCATCGAAAGAATTTGCAAACGTCAGTAAGTTCATTGATACTTGAAAAGCGTCATTTAAACGTAATATCGTGTTTCTCGTGAGATATTACGTTTTAACATAGACACAATGATTAAATGACTAAGCCACTAAATGTGAGTAAACGTAAAAAGCATCTTTTACTAAATAAAAAACATACGACGTGTTTCGCGTTTGAAAGACCTGAATAATTGCATCGCGTTTAAACCGATTCGCGTATTACTTATCTTACTATTCACGATCGTTGAATTTTAAATGCATCGTTGGTCAACAAAATTTCACTAATCACATTTTCATTTTGTTCTTTTTCTTTTTTTCAATAACAATAATATCTAATCTGTTTTTTCCCCCTTATCCTTCCCTTTTTCTCATTCCGGTTCGTGTTTAGCTCGCGAACAAGAAAGACAACACGATCGTTGATAAAATTGATAAGTGCATAAACGTGCTTGAATCACCAATCCGCAATTCGGTATGTTGTCCTTGCAAAATGGATTATCTTCGAGACCTGAAAGAATTCGTTCTTTAAAAAAAAAAAAAGAGGTAAAATAAGTAGAAATAATTATTCGTAAGAAACGTAATAAAAAAAACTCGATGAAATTAATTCACACCATTGTATATCTCCGGATCGTCTTGAACTTGCGACACTCTTGGAACGTTTTCCGAATTGTTAGTATCGTTTTTGCAAGGATAATCGTTGCACGTTCGTCGTGAAACCGGTCGGTCGTCCTCTTTGCAATATACTATTTGATGATACTCGTTCGATACATTTTCCGGTGACAAACATTTGACTTCTCTTTTTTGGATACCTTTGCCACACGAACGTGAACACTGAAAATATGATACTTTTTTGTTAGACATCAATTGTTGAATTTAACGAATAAAAAAAAAAGAAAAAGGAAGAATTCCGAATTAATCACCTCGCTCCAATCGGACGTAAACCAAGCGTACGAACAAGGTGGACCTCTGCACGATTTCCTCGTTTCCGGTTTATTAGCAGGACAATTCATATCAAGAACGACACGTAATGCACCGCGAAGTGTAGTAACGCATACGGCTTCTCTCGTTTGTTCGCCAAAATCGCAATTCGAAGAACACTGTTAGAAAGTTTTTCGTTTCATTGAATTGAAAAATGTATTGTTTACAATTAGTGTACTCATGCACGTGTGCGATAGTTGCCACGAATGAAAATTTTTCTTATTATTTTCGAACTCGTCCAAGTTTTTTCTCAAAAATGAGTAAATAATTTAAACGAGAAAAAAACAATGATATATTTAAATAATACAAACCTCAGACCAAGGCCCGACAAACCATTGTCCGCTACACGTTCTATTACTCGAACAAGATCTGGATGATTCTGGACGATTCATACGATCGCATTCCTCGTTGGAATATTTTTCACAAAATACTCTTCTACTTTGCATACCGATTCCGCATTCGGCAGAACACTGAAGAAGAAGAAGAGGAAGAAAGAGAAGAAAAAAAAAGAAAAAATCATTACATTTAATTGAATTTAATAAACTATACGATATTACAAACCTGTTCGGACCATTCGGTATAGAGCCATTGAGAAATGGTGGTGGTGGTGGTGGTTACCTGTGGCTCGGTCAACGAAATTGCATTGCTTGAAGAAAATTTCACGGTGCAAGGGCCCAAATCGCAGACCTCTTGAGAAATCGGTTTCTCTGCTACGTTACAAAGGTATTCCTTTGGTTCGCACGTTACGAGTCTCGTTCTTTTACCTACCCCACACGTCGTCGAGCACTGTATCGTAAAATAATAAACGGTAGGGAAAGTTTAGATAACAAAATATTCGATGATAATTTGTTCAATTACCTGAGGAATAAAAATAACGTCGTATCGAAGACTATTTTAAAACATTAGATTTACATTTACAAACATTATTTTAACGAAGGGGATCGAGTAGAAGAAATGAATTAATATTTAAAATTTTAATTATGAGCGATTAAAAACCAAGATATATGTTTTTCAAAAAAATAATATTTTTAAGTTTGACATCAAATTTGTAATGAAGTCAAATTGATTTAATCCGTAATTCAAGTATGTGAAAAGAAGTTATAGAAGAATAAATAAATAATGAAAAAAAAAGTGATACCTCGGACCAAGATCCAACATTCCAGTTGAAGAACTGTCCACCTACTTCCGATATTTTTCTGGTGTCTTGTTCGCAAGGTTGTTCGTTGCACGTCTCGCTGATAGGTAAATTTCTTGGTTCAGTGCAAGCACCCTCGGATACAATTACCGTTAAGGTCGATCTGATCTCTTGAACGCATTCCATATCTCGTATACGAACGCCGGTACCGCAGCTGACCGTACACGGGCTCCATGCGGTTGGTCTCCATCTAATAAACAACGATAAAACTTTTCCTATTCTTTTCTTTTCTCTCTCTCTCTCTCTCTCTCTTTCTTTTTGTTTCTCTCTCTTCTATTATAACCCGAACACACCGCAAGATTATATGAGATTATAAGAAATATTATAATCTTGAATGCTCACACGGGTGGACAGGGATTGGTGTTACACCTCAATCGAACTTCTCGTGGCTTTTCCAACGTGTGACATCTTTTATCGAATACCTGTGTCTGTGTGTGTTCTCTGATACACACGTATCTCAATGTTTGGATACCTAAAACAAAGTATTTGTTGGACTATACCACGAGAAATATATTCATCGTAATTTATTTTAGTTTAAGGAAAAATATTTTCCTCTTTTATTTTCTATTTTGTTCATTTATATTTTTCTTCACTCCCCCTCTTTCAGAATTATCTCGTATATCTATATTTATCTTACGCGTGTGTGCGTGGACTTAGATTTTATATAATATATATAAATTATAATTATTTAGAGATATACCTCCGCCACAGGATTTATTGCATTCCGTATAACCGGCAGGTTTCCATGCAAATTTTCGTTTTTTGTATCGCCTAGGAATGTACGAGGCATTTGTAGCTGAGTCGTCGATAGTTGTCAATGTATTGGTGGTACTGTTCGTTCTACGAGTGTAAAAGAGACGAACAATAGGAATATTTTTCGTTTAAAATTAACGACGGACATTGTTTATATAAATTAGTCTCGACAATGTAATACGCGTATTTTTCTTACTTTCTTAAAGAAGTATTTGCTGGTGCTGATGGTGGTACTGCTACTTCGATCTGTCTATTTAAAACTGAAACATTGACGTTTATCTAAATTTATCTCTCACATTATTATTATTATTATTATTATTACTATTAGATTAATTCAAACGATTTCTTTCGGATAACAAAATAAAATATCATAATTATTTTACTCTGTAAGATTATTGTTGATATATTAATAATCGCGATTTATAATATGTTATTAAAGAACACAGCGAAAGGGAGAATAATAATTGCATGCACGCGTGCATGCATGCATACATGCATCACGACAAGTGAGTTACGTAAGAAATCTTTACCTGTATTGCGAGTGAGATGAGAATTACTCGGTGCACTGGCGGTACTACTTCCAGGAATGATATAACGGTAAACTATACCAGGATTGGGCTCTTGATACAGCACCTATGTAAAATAAAGCGGATCGATTTGAAAAAGCCAACGTAAAGGGGAATGGGAAAATAAGAATTATGAGAAATAGATAAAGAAAAAGAGAGAGAGAGAGAGAGAGGGAGGTACATTTTTCTTAAGATCGAAAGTTAGATCTTCGTGTTTGGTAGCCTACGGTCATCATAAAATATCGAGGAATTCTTGGCATGCTCGTTTAGTATCCCTCTCTCTCTTTTTCCTTTTCTTTTTCTTTCCTTTTTTTCTACGTAAACGCAGAAGGAGAATTCTTATCGCGAAAACAGGATTATAAATAATATCAAATTGGCTCGTTACGTTCCGAATTTTTTGCTTATTTTGTGGGTGTGTGTGTGCATCAACCGTATATAAAATCGTTATTAAAGAATGGTTAAGGGATTCTTCCTCCTCCTTACCATAACATCGATGGGCTCGTGCAACGGACCAGTAGCAGAAAAACTTTCCAAATTTTGTGGGCTTTGCCGTATGTATACGAATGTTGTGCCAGCTGCGTTGTATTCGCCTGACCAATTGATGCTGTAGTTACCGTTGAACAAATAACTGCCATTTTGCAATCTGATAGCTGATAATAATATCATAAATTATCTATTTTAATCCTTTTCAACTTTTTCTTTTTTTTTTTATCTGCACGTGTGCGTGCGTGCGTGCGTGTGCGTGTGTGTTTTTTCTTCTCTTTCCGGCCGAACAAATTTCGACAAAAATATTCAAATGTTATGACGAGATGCTGCGATCTCGTTTCTTTCTGTGTGTGTGTGTGTGTATGAGAGACAAGATAAAGACAAATAAAAGATGATAGTCATCGCGAGTAAAAGAGGGATCAATGATCTCGTATGATAAACGAAGAACGGAGAATCGAAGAACTACGATCGTACCGTAAGATTTATGTAATCCACGTGACATTATGACAACTACTGCATCCAATTTAGCACGAGTGAGACACACGATGCCGTTTCTAACTGTCTTGTGCTTGTCGTGAACGGAGAAGGGATTGGATTACACGATACAAGAGACAAATTAAAATGCTCGACGACATGCTCGTGTCGTTTCACGAGATAAAAATTGAAGAGATAAGTATCTCTCGAGATAGGATAATAAAGATATAGTCATCTCCAAATAAGAATCGTCTATTCTTCTATGATTTTTTTTGTTTTCTTTTGTTTCTCTTTTCTATTTTCTCTTTTTTATTTTATTTTCCTTCCATCCAACAATAACTATTGTTAAACTTTTCAATTTGATCTCGCGAAAAAGGGGGAAAAATATAATTATATAGAAAAGAAAAATACTCTTTTGAATTTGATCTTGCATCAGGCGAGACGATGCAACATTTAAACAAACGATGCAGTTTTACTTGTTGTTACTTAACTGAAATGATCGTAAATAGAGGATTGCATTTGAAAAAACGTATGATTTATAATTCATTCGTGGTAAGAGGCTAATATAAGGTATTACCTTGCGTACTTGTTAAGCGACAACCACACCCCTTGACCCTATTAGAATCATCAAGTTACATATGCATATATGTATATATATATATTCATGCAATATATCGTATTTGGTGTTCGCAAAAGGAGAACGAGAATCAGCTTGAGCGGATTAATTCGTACGCGTTCGTCGAAAGGAAAAGTTTGTGAATATATTTAATGATCATCCTGACAAGAGATAAATATTATGCAAATGAATCAAAGAGATATTTTCCCATCCCGTTTACTCACCTAAATAATTTTGCGTGTGACGTAACTCGGTCACGTTCAATGCCACAGCACCTCGTGGTACGGTAGCCACAAGATTATAACCTGGTTCTAAGGTCGGTTCCGTGAAGATCCCATCGATCAGATGACTCTCGATTGAAATCACAGATAACTGGAAATTATAATCGTTTATCTTAGAAATATTATTGAATCTATCAAATGTCTCAATTAAACGATTTAATTATTTTATAATATATTTAATAGACATATTTTATCGTCAAAAATTGTTACGATACGAAAAAAGAGTATAATTCATTCATATAATTCTTTTCATGTATAGTGTATAATTTTATTATTATAATATTAGACTGTTTATGAAAATTTTCGTAGTAATATAAAAGATACACGTACGTGAACATTTTCGTAATAGAAATTACAAATTCTAACGGTGCGTTTCGTATTTTCGATCGCGACACTTGATAGATTCGATCGTGCATAAAAAGGAAGGATGCGATCGTGGGCACGCCTTTTATAGAACGTTTTTTCTTTTTTTATTCCCCTTTTTTTTTTTTCTTTTTTTCCACGGTACATCCGCGATAAGCATCTCTTGTTACTTCTTTTCATTATTATCTTCATCCGGACGTATAGCGAGGGGTAATGTATCGTTCATCTCTCTACGGAATAATCGGAGAGAATGGTTGCATACGTGTAATGCAAGTGTTCATTTCAACCTATAAATTATTACTCATTCTTATTATTATTTATAGAGACAAGATAATATACAAAGATATCAAAAGTATTAATTCGATGCACATAAATTAATAATTTATTCAAACGTAAAAATAATCTTTTACTTATTAGATACATTACCATAATTCGATAAGTCATTTAAATGTATTAAAGAAAAATGACAAGAAAAAAATATTTAAAAAATACACAGAATATGATTGAGAATTGCAATTTTAACATTGCACATTATTTAATAATCCAAAAATTACTTCATTTCCAAGAATTATTTATCATAAATTGACTTGTGATTCTAAATATACTCGACACGTGTGTGTATGGACGCGGTTTAAAAGAGGAATAATTTAAACAAAAAAAGAAAAAAGAAAAACCAAATGGAATAAAACAACAACACCGTAACAAATTAGAAAACGAAGCGTTAACGAGAGCGTAACGTTTCTCGATATAGGTGAACATTATACGAAGACGATGGTTTTCAAGCGAAATGAATAAACGTCCGAGTAAAAGCTTTTCTAGCATGGTGTTATGGTTGTTGATCGTAATAAGAGCCTTGCTATCTATCTCTCTTTCTCTCTCTCTCTCTCTCTCTCTCTATCTTTTTATTTCTCTTTTCTATTTCTTGTTTTCTTCCTATTTTCTCTCACTCACTCTTTCTCTATTTCTCTCATTTCATTTATACATCTACATATGCATATAAATACACCATTTCGTATAAAGCAAGGCAAATTTAGAAGGACAAGGAAGAGATCTTTGAAATTTTCGTCTGGTCGTCGTCAAAATCAATGCAGTTCTTCCGGCACGAGAATAAGATGACGACGAGGAGGAGGAGGAAGAGGAGGAGGAGGAGGTGCATGAACTATGATAGCATTTAAGCCGACTATTATGGCTATTACGCGTCCTCCTATCGAAAATTACCCATCATCGAAACCCGTCGAGTTATATTCGATTAGGGGGAGGGGAAGAGGAGGGGCGGAGGAGGGAAGGGAGTGGAGAAACGATTTAAAAGAGAACCGAAGAAAATTTCCTCCTCTGATTTTTCTTCTTCTTCTTTTTCTTCTTTTTCTTCGACATTTTTTCGTTCTCCTTCACGTCTACTTTTACTTTTTCTTTACTTAACTTTATTTTTCCTATTTTCTTTAAGGAGTAAGGTGCCAAAAATAAAGTCAGCCGAGAGGGAACGCGTGCATAATTGGCGCGTGCATTCACTTACGACCTAGAAGATCGTTGCATATTTATAAGAAAAGTGAGATCGCTTGATTTTGTATATATATATATATATATATTTTTGTATTTTTATTATTATATTTTCCTCTTTTATCCATCCTTTTCTATATCTCTCCTTCTCTTTTTTTCTCTCTGTCTCTCTGTCTCTTACTTTTTGGTTTTTATTTTACCTTCCCTTTTTTACACTTCTTTCCACGTCGGATTGAGTTATATTCAAAGACACATTCCACTTGAATTCTCCTTTCTCCACGTACATATATATATATTTATAAATGAATATATTCTACATCACTAGTACAGTATTATATACTATATATATATAACAATACACACACATACACAAAGAAATTAAAATGGTCTCTATTCTTTCGTAATCTCAATTATTAAGTTATCCTATCGTAGGAGGTTAACGATGGATCGTCTAACATAAATGTAATAATATAAAGCTATGGAGAACACTAATCGTTTCTTTTGTCTATCCATTATATACCATCTACGTAATATGTATGAAACTAGTATATAATATAATACAAGTTTAGCTCATGCGATATTCATACAATTAATATGAAAGCATCTTTGACTCGTGTGACAGATAAAGTCGACGTACGGGTTCGTATAAACCATCGGTCTCGGCAGTTAATCCAACAGAGAGAAAGGGAGGAGTGTCCCTTTTTGGGTGCGGCTTTTATTCGATCGATGGATCGAACCTATCGATCGAACGGATCGATCGATCGGAAGCTGGTCAAAAAAATTGTCCGATACAATTTTTTTCGTACTGGATCAACGTCGATCTCTTTCTTTCTTCTGTCTCTCTCTCTCTCTCTCTCTTCAATTGGAATAATATAGATGTTCTGAAAGAAGTTTCGAGATATCGATGTGATCTCCGTGAAAGGGATACCTCGTAGCAATTAAATCGATGCGAAGGTTTTTTGCTCGAAGAATTTAATCGGATGAGAATCGACGTTCCTGCGTATGTGTCTGTGTGTGGGTGTGTGTGCTTGTGCGTGTGATAAAATCTTATTAAAAACAAAAATAAAAAATAAGAGTGAGTGAGAAGGGAAGTGGGGGGAAACGGCGTGTAATCATGTGGCAAATTCGATATGCCTTTTAACGGTGGCCGAGGCGCGAACGGAAAGATGAATGCACCACTCGACGTGTAAAATGAAAATGATCCTCTCGATATGCGGTCGACCTCGGGGAATCGTTTTGAAAAGAAAAACAAAAAAAAAATAGAGAAAAAGAGGTAAGAAGGGACGGAAAAGTTGGGAAGGTGGGTGGGGGTGGAGAGAGGTAGCTAGCTAGCTAGCTATTGGTAAGAAACACGTTTACGTTTTCCTTTAATTTCATTCGATTAATAATAAGTAAAAGGCAAGCAAGCAAGCAAGCAAGTTAGCGAACAAACAGGCGGCAGACACAAGTTTTAATCGGAAGGTACGGAATGCGAATTTGCCGTGCGAAAAACTGCTTATCACGTTGCACGTGATTTTATAAAATCATAGTAAGTTGAGTGCTCCCGTATCGAGAACGAGCTTCTGTTTGGATAGTCTCGTTCGAAAACAGGTGCGTCGCCACTTGCCCGAGCTCTGATTTACACGATACAGAATAAAAAGAAGAATAAGAAAATAAGAAGAAGAAGAAGAAAAATAATTTGGTTTCTTTCGTTTCTCTTTTTTAAAAAAGAATTCCTTTTTCTTTTATATATATATATACTTTTCCTCTCGTTCACTCTTACTCTATTACTTTGTCTCATTTTTTGTTTCCTTTCTTTTTTTTTCTTTCCAATCCGCTTTCTCTATCTCTATTTTCTTTAAAGAAGAGTACGAGAGAGTTTCCTCCTGCCGATACATCCTCCGGTGTCTAAGAATACGCGTTACTCGCAACATTTAACCGAGGGAACGCGTTCCACACGATGTGAAACTTCCTGGATAAATCTTCTTATGCCACAATATAAATATATATTATATATATATATATATATATATATATATATATGTATGTGTGTGAGAGAGAGAGAGTGAAAGAGAAAGAAAGATAGTAAGATTTTCGAAGCAAAGCACACACACAAACTTACATTTAAAAATTCTTTTATCGATTCTATTCTATATTTATTTCGTTTTTATTTCACGATGAATCTATTCGTTAATGAAATGATTTCATTATTCGTTACGGTGCGTCTTCGCGTTATCGATAATGAAATAAAATATATGTAAGAAAGTATGCTCGTAGATTAATTCCTTCCATCCTTCCTTCGAGATAGATAGGAAGAGAGAAAGAGAGAGAGAGAGAGAGATTAATTCATTTTCTTTTTATATATTACCAACGATATTTAGAGAGAGAGAAAAAGAGAAACGTAGTAAGTAATTCTTACGAACGAGATTTTTGAGAGTCAGATAAAAAGTTAGTCTTCCTTCGTAAGAGAGAGAGAGAGAGAGAAAAAAAAAAAAGAAGATAGAAAGAAAGTTTCTTATCATCGAAGAAACGAAAGTAACCTACCGTCTTGTCCCGTGATTATTATTTTTATTGCTTGGTAGAGAGAAGACAACCCATCGTTGAGGATTATCTCGCGGGAGAGTACGAACGAACGGACCAAATGAGAAAAAAAGGAAAAAAAAGAAAATAAAGAAATAAATAAAAAGAACGAGGAAGGGAATGAGGAAGGATGAAAAAGAATAGGAAGTATAAAGTAGTGGGAGTAGGGGGGGGGATCTTATGGTGAAAGAAAAAGACAGAGATAGGCGGAAGGACGGACAGACAGATAAAGAATCATTTTTCAGGTCGTTTTGGAAGATCAACGAAGTAAATATGCCATGGCATGGCGTTTTTAAGCGTCAAGTAACCCGTGTAAATCGTATAAGAGTAAGTAAGTAAAGTAAGTAAGTAAGTGAATAAGAAGAGAGAGAGAGAGAGAGAGAAAGAGCAACCACGTTATACTCGAAACTATAACGTGGTCCTCCTGTAATTTGTCTTTCGACGAGTCTCTTTGGACGCGTAGGTCGTCATCCGAACGGTTGGTAAGGGCCCATAAGGGGGAAAAAGGGGGCTTGGGGATGACGAAGAGAGAAAAGAACAAATTGAACGAACGGGCAGGAAGATTTTCGAGAAGCTTTACAAATTATAATATTCGACCGTGACACACCACGACTCTGATCGTCCTATGGCTATTTTTGGTAAGTCAACCCTTTCTTTCGTTCCTTTTTTGTTTTTTTTGTTTTGTTTTTTAACTTTCTCCTCTCTCTCTTTCTTTCTTTCATTTAATTCTCTCTTTCATAAAACGAGGATCGTGTTACGGGTTGCAATAACGGCAGCTTTTATAGTCGAAGCGAATGCGAATGCGATTTTACTGCTGGTACGAAAAAAAGTATAACGAACGTATGAACACGCGAAGACAGATCGAGTGGAAGGAAGGAAGGAAGGGTTTTTTCAAAGATGATGAAGAGAAGTGAGAAAAGTTTCTCTTTCTTTCTTTCTTTTTTCTAATCTATGCTAGCTACTGGTAATAAACGTTCGATTTTTTTTCTTTTTTCTTTTCTTTTTTAACGTATAATAAAATCGGTAAACGAGAATCTTATATGAAATGTTTATTATTTATAGATATAGGTAAGATGAGAGAAATTCAATGGTATTTCCTGTGTATGTTAGAATCGTGACGAGAGATGATAGGAAGAAGGTAGGAAGGAAGGAAATCTGAATATATATGTATGTGTAAAAAAAAAAGAGAGAAAAATAAAAAAAGTATATATTTAAAGAGCTAGGTCGACGTGGCGAGTTTCATGATCATTCGTTTGATATATGATATTGGCACTGATGTCATATAGGAGGGGGACGAACGAAGAACACCTTAATGGTGCAATAAATCAAACCTCGATACCTTTAGTATATACCGCAAATGCATAACTTACCGTTAAAGTTAGCAGCAGAAGAGTGTAAAACAGTCCGAGTAGTTGCTGCATTTTCGACGACAGGATGACAACCGCGATGAAGTTGACGAAGAACAAGAAGAAGAAGAACAACAAGAAAACCGAAGAATTCTTTTCTTTTTATTTTCAATTCAATTACGATGCATCATCGTTCGTTCGAATTTCTTACGACACCTTTTCTTCTTATAATTCTCGAATGATATAGAAATAAACACTGATTCGAGCACGTACAACACACCCACCCACGCACCGAGAAACAATTCGACAAATTTTAAATCACATCACAAAATTTCTTTACATATGTATGTATATATATATATATATGTGTTTGTTCGAGTTCACAGCGAGACACCTTCCAGTTCTTCGAGAAAAAAATGAAAGAAAAAAAGAAAGATTTGACGATTATAGGAATATTCTTTAAGAGACACAAGGGGGAACAATTGTCAAGCGTTACGATACGGCAGATAGCGAATGATATAAAACTAGTTATCGTTTTTACTAAACCTAAACTATTTATAAGATAAGAACAAACACACGAGAGTGAGACATGTTGAATCCGCGTAAACTGTTGGTGCTGCAATTTTAACGATTTAATGAAGTGTTTAGCGCTGATCTTGTTAGTAGGTCATGTAAGTGACGTTTACGAAGAAGAAAATTTCATTTGTAAATTAATCGGGGGAGAAATCATGATAACGAATAGATAAATAGAATAGATAGATCTTTTCGTTTTTTTTCCTACGATCGACGAATTATTTTATATATTTTAATTGTTATCGCGATTGTGGTATCATTGATACTATATTAATTATTGAAAATTGTTGTTGTTAACGTGTATATATTAAAATAGCGGGTGCGTTACATAGCACACACGCACACACGCGCGTCTTTTTCATGCTCCAGTTGTCAACCATCGGGACTTAGAATTGAACGATTCTAAATGCAGTCTAAACACACGAGGAAATAACTCGAACGGGCGGGAAAGGAAAAGAAATCGTTTGTTTATCGATAATTGATCGAACCATCGATAGATCTATAGATCGATAGATTGATCGAACGAACTTACAAACAGGAACTTCTTTTCTATGTTATTATTATTTATCGATTATTTGCAAGCTTTTAATAGACGTTAAGAACGATAATTAGTTTGTGTCTAACGTCTCGCGTGAGCTCGATTAGAATCTTTCGTTCTTTTTTATTTCATTCTCGGTCATCCTATTCCTTGTATACAATCGCGTGTACTTGTATCTGTGTACTTACATGCACATATATATATATATACATACATGCATGCATTAAACGCGTAAAATTACACTTCGTTACGCGGATATTAGCTGCGAAGCACGCGTATCAAAACAGATCGTAAATTAATTAAACCGTCTATCTTGGTACATACACGCAAGAACATAGTGCGCATACAACTGGTAAACCTTAAACGAGCAAGAGAAGAGAAGGGAAGGGAATAGAAGGGAAGAGAGAAGACATTTCTTACTAGTACTAGACGTGAGAACAATTTTTTCTCAGTGTTTTTAACGCGTATATAATTTATTCGTGTTATTTCTGATATTTCTGATATTAATCGCGGTAAATGCTTTTATACTTGATCTTTAACGTCGCAAACAGTTTGTTGTAAGTATCGTCGTTTCTCAATGATTTTTTCTTTTTTTTTTCTTTTTTAATATGCAAACTCCGCGGAATCATGTTAAAGGAAGAAAGAATGAAAGAAAGAATGAGCGAATCCTTTCAACGGATAGACGACTAAAATGCCGTTTATTTTTATGATTATACGTTGAACGCGCGACGTCGAGTACTATTAATAAGTTATTCCTCGTGTATATGTATGTATGTGTGTATATATAATATACGTTAGTATGAGTAAACGTGTCTACTACTATATGTATATTTGCGTGCGCTTTGGGAAAAGAAAAAAAAAAAATATAAGAAGAGAAGAAAAAAAAAATTAGGCGCCGATTTGTAGCGTGCAATTGATAGTAGGGTTAAGATATCTTTTGATTAGTGCAACAAACGCGAGTAATCGCGAGTAAAGCTTTTGCCGACGGTATCATCCCCCCCCCTCCCTCCCTTCTGCCCCGTCTTCCTCGTTGATTCCTCCTCCTCCTTCTCCCTTTTCTCCTCTACCACCTCCTCGTTTTTTTCTTTCATATGTCGATAAACGATAAGCCCACCAAAGTAGACTTGGTTCTTTCTTCTATGAGAAAGAAAAACTCGAGCAAGAAACTCTTGAGATATTGCAAAGTCAAGGTCGATCGTTTAAAAAAAGGAAGAAGAAGAAGGAGAAGGAAAAAAAGTAGAACAAATTTGAAGCGGTTCTAAAATAAAATAAGCGAGAGAGAGAGGGAGGGAGAGAAAAAAAATGAAACACATACTTATACTTTTATCTTCTAATCGTAAAACTATGTCACGTTTGAATACACGGGCGCGTGCGTGCGTGCGTGAATACGTGCGTGCGTGTAATTTAAAAAACGACAAGAAAAGAAAAAAGAAAGAAACAGAATTATCGAATATAAGCAACAACACGAAAGGAATATTAATTGACAACGTGGTCGCGCGTTTGACACCGATTATTAGGCAAATCAAATGAAACGAAGGATCATGTTTAAAGTTGGAATAACACGAAGTATCACTTTTCTCAACTTAGGCGGGAGAGATCACGGAAATGTATGCGCATAATGACGTACGTAATTCGAAGAAGATGAAGACGAAGAAGAAGAAGAAGAAGAACGTAACCTGTTGCATCGAGATGCAACAAGCTTAACTGACATTTACTAAAACGATTAAATGAAAATCTCAACAAAAGTATAGATGAGTGTATATCATCTTCCTGTCACCGTGGTTACCACGCGTTCACGAGATTAATTTGTTATATTAAATAAATAATGTTAATCACTTCGTACGTGCGCTTAAAACATTTTTATTGGTTCCGATAAAGCCACGGTATTCGAGATCGATTCGTAACATCGAACAGATGATGACACGTGAGATACTCGAGAATATTTTAATACAAATGTCACCGAAAAGTTTCCCAAAAAATTGGCACGTTCACCGATAACAATTTTCCCCCACGTATTTTTATATACCGATCGAATTCGTATCACTGTGAAGATATTTTCAATCGAATAGAAGAGAAAAGAAATGAATAATATAAAAATAAACAAAATAATAATAATAATAATATCACGATTACGTTATCTTACAAATTCATCTCGAATCTAATCCGAACACTCGGAACGTTTTTAACCGGGAGTAAGGGAAATGAAATTTTAATTTGTTCAATGAAATAGGATGGGAAAAAGATGTATGGATATGTCTGTGTACGTTTAAACGTGTGTATGTTTTAAATAAATAAATAAATAGTGAAAGAGAAAGAAAGAAAGATAGATAGAGAAACAAGGAGGCGTATTCTTCCGGCGTACTTTCCAGAGGTGTCGTTTAGAACTGACGGTTCCCCACGATGGTGGAGCAACTTTATACTTGCGGCTAGCACTCTCTGAGAGAGGAGAGTGTGCGGTATGAACGTGGCTTAAGGCGCCACTACTATGCCACGACGCCACACAACCACTGTCACCTGGCAACGAAACGTTTCCAATTACCATACTGTCTGACACTATGGTAACTATTGTAGAATGCATCATTCATTTACTTACAATAATATTCATCAGTTCAATCGAATTATTTTTTTTTTCTTTATACAATTCAACACCATACATTATAATCCTAAACTTCGTTTACTTTATCAATTTTGTCTGTATGTTTTATTAGGGTGAAACCAAAAGTTCGCACGTTGTTTCGGATTGCGTAATTTTTTTGTTTTTGTTGAAGTCAATTAATGAGCGAGATGTTAATTTAAAAAAAAAATGCACGAACTTTTGTGTTTCAATATAATAATTAGAGATTCTTGGATTTGGATTAGAAACGCGACTTTTTTTTTTTGGATATTAGTTAGTGTTTTAAAAACAACTATCGTCGTCTAGTTTAGTTTTTTTGTTATTTTTTCGAATGTTTTTTCATTACCAGGAATTATCTCATCTCGTAAAGGATGAGAGAGAGAGAGATCATCGGCATGGGGATCCGATGACCAGGATAACGCGTTTTACTTATCTCTCGTACAGATGAGAGATCTTCGTTACGACCGGTTACCCCTTTTGCCTCCAGTTTATTTTTATATTTTATTTTTAGTTATTCCTTTTTATATTCGTTTTTTTTTCTTCTTCTCCTTTTTTAATACACTTTCTTCCATTGGAAATTATATCGAATCGTTCTTCTGTATCCAATATTTTTGTTCTTTTCAATTCGAGAATGTAATTCTCCTGGTAATAAATTTTACATCGTAGTATAAATTGTGTTAATTAAAATCAGTTAACGTTTGTCGATTAATCATTGGTAAATACATCTTTCTCGTTGATAGATTTTGTTATAGATAATAAATGGAAAAAAGTGTAAAATTTGGAGGATAAACAAGTACGCAAGAAATTTTATATAAACTAAAAGGAACGAAAAAAAAATATATGATCGGTGTTAAAAAATGGTTTCACGATTAAGACTGAAATAAAAAGATCGATCTAGTTTATATCTTTCTAACGAAGAAATTTGTTTGTAATGAGAACATTTAAATTTGGATCTTACGTTCTGAAGACTCGAGGAAAGAAAAAAAAGAAAAAAAGTATTATATAAGAATCTGATCGAACATTTCAAATCGTTGGATAGAATTTTATTTTATACACTTAAATAATATAATGACTTCTTTATTGAGAATGATATTAAATAAAAATATTTAAAAAAAAAATGATCTAACGTTATATAAATAATGTTCTAACATCGATCGAATATGCATAACAAATACGTATTTAAAATAATAACGTGAGTCGTTTATGAATTTGCAAAAAAAAAAAAAAAAAGCCAGACGATGAAATAATGCGTTACGATATGACGTTTTATAGAGACGACAAATTTGAAGATCAACTAGGATAATCTACAATTTCAACGCATCGTATAAGCAAGTAAGCAACCTAACTAACTATGAGCAACAAGCTCTGTGTAGAAGAAATTATTGACGTGCCGTTGAGATGAAATTAACAGCGCCAGTCTGGCCGATGGCGTTAAATTGCTGCATTCCTAGAAGACTATTAGAAACGTGTTGCATCTTGTTCGTTTAAATCGTATCGAATAGAAAAGAAACAAAAATAGACAAAAATACTATACTACTTGACGAATTCGTCAAGTTATTACTTCAAATTAGTATATCGAGAGAGAGAGAGAGAGAGAGAGAGATAGAGGTAATCGATAAAATAGAATAAGAATAATCGATCAGTATGTTTTTTAATCATTAAAAGTGGATAAAAATGAGCACAGGATCACACACACACACACATATATTCATTAATCGTTGCAGCTATTACGATGATGATGATGATGATGATGATGATGATGATGATGATAATCTAGCGAAGCGCAGAGATAACTTCCGTTTTTTGCTACCTTCATTGGTGGTGTCAACGACTCGATGACACGATTCATTAGTATCATTAACGTCGGGTCAACGTTGCCCTGCATAGATAGATAGAAAGAGATAGAGAAAGATAGAGATAGATGATAAGGATCGATGGGATACGAACGTGGAATAACTCGCACACGGGTTTTAACGATAATTATGCCAAGGTGACTAAACTTTAACGTCAGTTCTTAAACTGAAAAGAGAATAAAAGGATAGGAGGGAGGAGGAGGAGGAGGAGGAGGTGTCATTCGATTGAAACGGTCAATTAGATGATCGTTAAGAAAAGGAATAGAAAAAAAAATCTTAAAACAAACCGTCGGGAAACATTGTCCATTATATTCGAAGATAATCTCGATATCTCGAACATGTCCTACTCCTATTATAGTTCTCTTTTCTTTAGCGAATCGTGTCAAAGAGTAACAACTTGGAAATACACGGAGGACCAGAAAGATAGTGAGTGAGTGAGTGAGCGAGCGAGTGAACGTATAACGAGACAAGTTCCAATTCTATGGGGTCTTTTTTTTTTCTTTTATTTTTTAATTCTCTTTCATTCTTTCTCTCTTTCTTTCTTTCTTTCTTTCTTTCTCGAGACCTCGAGCTTGTTATTTATTATGCCATAGGAAAAATAAGCTCTCCGCGCGTTAAAGTCCGGTGCCCGAGGTCTCTCTCACACTCTCTCTCTCTCTCTCTCTCTCTCTCTCTCTCTTTTTCTCTCTAATGGCATCTCGAGAAGGACTTTATCGGCCCGGAATCCGTTCTCTACGTCCACTCGACAACCGCCGACTCGGCCCCGCAAACGGTAAGCGTGGTTTAATATTAGAGTATGAGCGGATCCGTTAAAAATACTTTACCCGATGCGAAATTCGGAAAATCGCGAATATTCCGAATTAAATTCTTTATAAACACTTATGTTAGAGGACGACCTGAAAACCTCGTTCGAATAATTCTTCTCGTGGTATGACCTCGAGTATCATCCCACCCCGCCCTCGCCCCTAGTTCGCCACCCCTCCAAAGTTCTTGCCCTCTTCTTCAATCCTTGACGAATTTTTGATTAAATTACGGTTGACTTCCTTGATCCATATTTTGAAGTTTTCGTTGTTGTTTTTGTTGTTATCGGTTCCAACCATAATCGTCATTTATTATCGTAGAAGAAAAACATACTCTTAACCAGGATAGGAGGAGGGGGAGGGGGAGGGAGAAGGGTGAATTATTATTCTTCGTTCGATATGTTTTTCCTCTCCTATTACCATTTCTCATTCTCTCTCGAATTGGAGTAGGTCTTCTAGCCACTGTTTAATGTCATTAATAAAGTTGCATCAGCAGCAGCAGCAACAGCAGCAGCGTGCCCGAACGCATGCATTATCGGTGATACATCGGTGAAACACACAAGGAGTGGTTCGAATAAATGGATCGATGAGATGGATGCGCGAAGTAATAAGAAAGAGAGAAATAGAAATAGATAGAGAGAAAATGATATCTATTATAGTTTTAGGACCATCTCTTTCTCTCTCTTTCTCTCTCTCTCTCTCTCTCTCTCCCATTACTAACTACTACTATTACTATTATTATTATTATTATTACTCGATATAGCACAAAGGAAGATTATCGCACGGCATCTTCCTAGAAAAAGAGAGAGAGAGAAAAACAGAAGATCGAAAACAGAAACGCGTAGGTATATCTAGGAAGTAAGAGTAATATAAATGGATCGGTTAGAACGACGTAATCTGAAATATTTCAGATATGCGACTTGGAAAATCGTTAATGTATAACTTACTTATACATATACATATATATATATATACATACGCACAAATATACATATATATATCTTTATATAAGATAGTATAGAACGCCTTACGTCAAAGTACTTTACATAAATCTGCCAGCAAAGGAGAGATCTCGAAAGTTTCGAGCATCTACTAACCACCACGACCACGATCACGACGATCAGGATGAGGAACGACAACTATGAAGGGGAGGAGGAGGAGGAAGAGGAGAAGGAGAAGGAATACTCTTCATCCGATATATAACCCTTTCGGCATCTCTCTTTCGATAAATCTTTGTCCGTGCATAGTGGTGATCGTTAATTCTAGCGAAATAAGGATTCCCCCACCTCCTCCCTTCTCCCCCTATATCATCGACGAGTCTCTCCACGGGTTTCAATCGAAACGTTAGAAACTGGTTCGTCGTTACTACTTCCCTTTTATCGGTACTTTGAAATTAATCTATAAAGTATTTTAAGATCGTTTAGTTTTTCCAGATATCTAATACGCAGGATAGATAAAACTTGGCTGAAGGCTAATCGTGATCCCGTTGTTATCGTAATTTTTGTCTTATAATAGGTTGAAAGAGGATGGATAATATTATATATATATATATGTAAAAAGAAATAGAAGTAGGAAGAAAAGTTATTTTAGAGTTGTCGACAAAGTTCGAACGAGTTTAACGATTCTAAGAAATCGTATTTCATTGAAATTTAATGCAAATAAAATAGCAATTTTATATATAATATTGAATAGGACTCTGTGCAAGTCGGAACTTTTGATGATTACGAGTATGGCGACACTACCAATCGACGAGGGCATAACTATTCGCATAACGATTCGCATTTGCGTTACCCCATTCGTTACCAATGCAATTTGTTACAATATCAAAGAGTATAATCCGTACCAGATCGTCGTCGTCGTCGTCGTCGTCGTCCCAATGTCATTCAAAATTCCTCTAACGTTCCCTTCTAATCCAGCTTATGGTCGTTTTTACGTCTGCGATTAACCGCGATATTTCATTCGCGACCTTGTTAAAACCGTCAGATTTACTATTAGATCGTTGAATATACTACATACGTGTTCTTGTATTTATATATTAAATTACGAATAATTATCTTCAATTATTGATAATTTTAGATCGTATTTTTTAATGGTATAACAATAATTTAATTTCTTCGAATTCGAATATAACTTGGAAAAATCTTTAAGTATAATACTAACATAAGTTTGCTATAAATTTACTTGTGAAAATATTCCTCGTTGGATTTATATTAAATAAAACAAAAAATAGAAATAGAAGAAGAAGAAAAAGAAGAAGAAAAAAAAGATGAATTAAATCGCGATGTATTTTCATCGATCAAGGTAATATCTAAAGATCATAACGTTTCCATATATAATTTGCTTAAGCTTTGAGAACTAGGTATAATTTAAAATCTTATTGGCATATGACTAATTTACAACACGACTCGGAATCATTGCGTGTGTGTTTTACGCCTACGCTTTCAACGTTAATACGTATACGTGAGGTACGTAACGGTGTGGTATATATATATTTAGTTGGACATAGTAAACGTAGAAATCATTTCTAATGTAAGTCTTATCTCATTTGAAAATTCATGCTACTACCAGCAACGAATTGCGTTTGATAGGTGCGAGTAAAACGACGGGGTACGCAAATCATTAACTTTGTCGCACGTGTTAAGATCGTTAAACGGGATCGTAAGTTTCGATTCTTATATTGCACGATTTTTTTAAATAGTAAATATAATCGCATAAATAAAACAACTCGTAAAGTTCATTGAGTAATAGTACTTTAATCGTTGCGCTATTATAATTTCATTCCTTTGCCAATAAATTCATTTCTAACTGATCATTATATTATTATTATTATTATTATTATTCGTTGATACGAAAATTCGACATGAAAAATGAATGATATACGGTATGATTTAAACAAATTATATTTTATTTCTTAATTTTTTTGTTCTTTTAATAAAATGACACACAGTAGGGGCAATTAAATCGACGATTGATATTAAACGTTGAGTTTATCGATAAATTCCTCGACCATGGCGATTTGTTTTTGTAAGACCTTGACCGCATCGTCAATGAGTTTCTGTTCGAACACGTTAACCCTACCGAAACCTAAATTTTTATCAATGCCAGCTGGCCCGAGTAGCAATTCATTGGAGAAGAAACGAGCTGGCGTCACGCGAGATTCCGTGTATGCGGAAATAATCACGTTGGGCTCGTGGTGAATGGCACGACTAAGATTGTGAATGAAGTACATGGTTGCCGATGCCATGGAATATGTTGTACTTGATTTCTTCGCCTAAAATTTGTATTCAATGATATTTTTGTTGTTGTAGAATATAAACTATCCACGCGTTAATTGGTAATAATAATATCTATATCATTGTGTTTTTATCGATAACAATACGTTATTATTATTTGCGACAAATAGCAAGATCGTAAATAACGATTGGTTGTATGGAATTTCACAGAATCGGTTCTAATTTTATTTCATTATTCTATCCCCCTTCCGCCCCCTCCCCCGCCCGATTATAAATGCTTCAAGGTTGGCGCCAATAAGCGGCCTTTTAATTTCCGTATTTGTCAAATAAAAGAATATTAAAATTGCATTCTTTGGATAGATTCTTTTAGTCTTCGCAATAATGTGTGAAAAAAGGAAAGAGAAAAAACAAAAAAATAAAAATCAAAAGAAGTAATAAACCGTTTAAGTTAATTACCTTCACGACCTTCTTCCCGGCTATTCTAACGGCCTTGGTAAGCTTCATCATCTCCTCTGGCGTCAATTCTATGCTAGGTCGACACTTAGAGAACAATGGTACGGTGGTATTCTCCGAGTGACCACCCACAACGGGAACGTAAGTCCACTTTGGATTGGCACCAATCAAATCGGCGAAATAATGGCGAGCTCTTAATTCGTCCAAATAGCAAACACCAAATAATTTGGCTGGATTGTAGCAGCCATTTTTTTTGAATATATGCGCAGCCACGGGTACCAAAGTGTCTATGGGGTTTGATACTATTGCTATCAATGCTGTTGGACACGATTCTACGCAGGCCTTGCATATGTTAGCGCAAATAATTGCGTTGTCCTATTATAATAATCAATTAATTTTAAATATAATATAGAGTATATCGTTTTTTGATTCTCGTTGGAAATGTTTTTTTCTTCTTCTTTTTTTGTGTCAACATACAAACCGAAAAAAGATGTTCTCGCGGTGTATCCTTCTTTCTTGATGCACCGGCCGATATTACAACGATGTCCACGTCGCGTAAACCTTGACAAAAGTTCTCCATTCCACCAATACCATAAACAGGAAGTCTCGTAGGCAATTGATTTAATTCTTCGACTATTCCCGACGGATCGCTTCTATTCAATAATCGAAGTTCCGTTAATGATCCAGGAAACATCTTTAATAAATGCGCCAAAGATCTACCAACACCACCCAAACCGACGATTGCAACGCGACATTCTTCTATGCAACGTAATTCGCTTCGATCTCGTGGCAGGCAATCGTTCGAACCATGCCTTTTCGTAAGCTTTGTTAAAAGTTGGATTTTTTTACTAAATACTTCGTTATCGTTAATACGTTTATCTAAAATCGACAACATTTCGTAAAGGCAACGTGTTCGTAACCTCATTTTCTATTATTGTATTTTTCTTCTCCTTTTTCTTTTTTTGGAAAAGAAGACATTACAAATAAAAAAAAAAAAATATCAACGAGACTATTCACGATTCGTGGAAGAATTTTTCTATTTTTTTTTTTTTATTCCTGATTCATATTAACCGAAAAAATATATTGAATTACTCATAATTTTAATATGCCCCTTTACGTGTGCCGCATTTAATTAGCAATTCTAACTTCACATATATGATTCGATTTAAATGATTAATCGCAATGACGTAAACTATAAATAAGTATTATACTAATTCAAATTTTTTAATATCTCGCACACATCGATAATACAGTATCGAGAAATCCCAATACCAACTATAGGTATTGTAAAATGATCCATTTTATGACCGTAGAAACGCTGGCAAGGAATCTTAAAAACAGAAAAAAATTGAATAAATGCTCTTAATTGCACACTATTTGCTCAATCAAAATCCACAATTGCTAACTTTATTAAATAATTATTTAATTAGTTATTAATATATGGTAGTGAAAAGAAATAAGTTAATAGTTCATAATGTATAAACAATATGTTTTGATTGTCTTCTACTTTTTAAAATATATATCTATAAAAAACGCATTTGTGAAGGCACACACGTATTTAGACACTAAAAATTAAATATAATTATTTTACATTTTCTTACAATATAACTATACTATATATACTATCAAAGAATATTGTATTCTCATCGTGTACCGTCATCGCGTTAAGTACATGCTATCGTCCAATGGTGGTCCCAGTGGTAACAAAAATAATGCTGGGTAGATAAAAAAGGGGACTTGTGAGTTTCTATATACTTCATCATAAAAAAGTTGGCATAGAACCGCAACAGCAGAAAAAAATGAAAAAATGAAAATATTTACCTATTGTTTATACATTATGAACTATTAACTTATTTCTTTTCACTACCATATATTAATAACTAATTAAATAATTATTTAATAAAGTTAGCAATTATGGATTTTGATTGAGCAAATAGTGGACAATTAAGAGCACTTATTCATTTTTTTTCTCTTGTTAAGGTTCTTTACCAGAGTTTCTGATTATGATATATGATTATGTCATGTTATTTTTTTTTGTGATTACGTTTTACCGACCGGAGATATAAAGGAAAAAGGGGGAGATCCAGTTGTTTCGATCATGTAACATCTAACGATATCGAAAAAAAAATATCTAAATAGTTTATATAAATGAACTATACATTTAACAATAATCACGAATTAGGAAAATGAATTTCTAACCGTTACGTACTTCGCGTTAATCGATCTGTCATTTTAATTTCATTCGAACCTATATAATTAATCACACATTTATTTATAAATATAACAAATATATATAAGGTAAAAAAAAAAAAAAAAAAGGAGAAAAAAAACGCGTTAGGTCTTCGTAGTTTTTCATCCGAAAAGTGCAATATTATGGGCAATTGCCTTAAACCGAGGGATCCCTTAGATGATATTCTTCCGAGAGAAAGCGGAATCGATGCATCTGCTGTTAGAGAGGCTAATCCACCGATTATATGCCTAATCGGTGGACCAGGTTCAGGAAAATGTTAGTAATAATATCGTATATAATAAACTTCTTGGGTATTTTTTGCTTTTTTTTTTCCTTTTAATACCTCAAAGTGGATTAATAATTTTTCTTTGTTTTTCTTGTTAAGTAACGCAGTCGTTAAAAGTAATAGAAAAATTTCGTTTGGTGAATATAATAAGTTCGGACATATTACGAGACGAGGTACACACTAGATCAGTTAAAGGAGTAGTTTTAGCAAGATACATGTCTCAAGGTAGATTGGTACCAGCCGACGTTTTGATAGAACTGATTAAAACGAAGATGTTGGCACATATAAACACGGCCAGAGGTTTTTTACTAGTAGGATTTCCACGTGAAAAAGATCAAGGAAAATTATTTGAAAGACAAGTTCGTACAATTCAATAGAATTTAGAATTAATTTACAATTTTCATTTAATATTCAACACTCGATGATATATTTAATTTGAATAGGTGAAACCGTTTGATCTGTTGATCTATTTATCGGCAAGGAATTCAGTATTACGCGATAGAGTAATGGCGAAAGCAGTTACGTTGACCGAAAGACTCGAGGCAAGTGAAGAAAAAATGAAAGAACGTATAAAAGGTTTTCACAAGATGAACAAACCGATATTACGTTATTACAAAAACAAACTCGCGGTGATCAACGCCGAGAACGACGATGAACTTGTTTTCGAAGATATATGTCGAGTGATAGAGAAAACATTGAAAACAATTTCACCGAAAACGTAATCGCGAATTAATTATTCTATTCCATGATAAGTATAGGTTTTGTAATTATTTACGATTATTAATTATTATTATTATTATTATTATTATTATTAAAAGAAGTATTGTGTAAAATTTGCATAAGAAGAAAAAAAGAGAAAAAAGGAAATAGATAACTATAGAAAAATTGAAAAAGAAAGTATAAATAAGTATAGTTTAAAGTTGAAAATAAGACGATCGAAAGTAAAGAAAGAAAGGAAAGGGAAGAAAAGGGAAGAAAAGGGAAGGGAAAGGCTATCAAAATTATAGGCAACATTTTTCTTCCTCTCGGTGTATCACGGAAGGAACATAATCCGCTATCACGATAAATAAGAGCACCCTCTTCTTCCTTCTATCCTTCCTTCCTTCCTTCCAAGCGAGGATCGAATCAAGAGAGTGAGCTATCCGGTATCGGGATGGCGTAAAGCGTGCTAACAAGAGAAAGAGAGATGCATAGATAGATAGATAGATAGATAAATAGATAGAAACAGAGATATTCTATTGGTTAGAGTAGGGTGGAAGAAAACACAGGTAACATGCGCGCGCGCGCGCGAATAGGTGCCTTCGACCTCTTTACGAGTACAGGAAAGGTAGAACCGAAATTGGAAAGCACCCCGGTGGCTTTGCCAAGAGAAGGATGAGGGATGGTAGTGGTAGGTGGGGTGGTTGCTGAGGGAGCTAGAGGAAAAGAAGAATGGGGTGGAAGAGGAGGAGGAGGAGTAGGGGGGCAGGAAGGGGGAAGCGATCGCTGACAAGCGAAAGACCGTATCAGAGGGTAATCCTATTGGTGGACGGTAACGTCGCGATGTCCTGGCGTCATTGGTCTGGCTAGTAGTTCAGGGGCGTGGCCACGATCCTTCCTTCGTTGGTAGGGGGAGGAGGAATCTCTCGGCTGCATCCCCGGCAACGATTACCAGAAAGCCACCGAGTGTCGTCCGAAGGCAGAAATCCAGCATGGCGGACAACACATCCCCCTTCAAAACGACTTTATCACCAACCACCACACAACCATCACCACCACCACCACCAACCCCAACATTGCTACTCTCGGCTTCCCATAGAACTTTACTTTCCAGGAAACGCGATCTGTTGATGAACGTGAACACTGGTCTGATCGATGCTGTCAAGTCCCACAAGAGTGAATTGTTTCATCCGGGGGGGTAGGATCTAAAGATACAAATAAAACAGTTTAAATGTGATTAAATTAGCTATGATTTTTAAACAATAATACTACTTGTCTATGAAATAATTTAATCATTAATATATATATATATATATATATATATATATGTATTTTTTAATATAAATTATTACAAATCGATCGTAAAATTAACTCCAGATTTTATTTGAAATTAACCGCGAGTTTATTTGGATATAGAAAGAAAAAATGATCGAGACGTATCAGAGAGAAAGAGAGAAAATTAATAGTAGTAGTAGGAATACTGATAATAATAGTGGTGTGGTAGTGTCGGTGATGATGGTGGTGGTGGTGGTAGTAGTGGTGTATCAGTAATAGTAGTAGTAGAAAGCATCGGAGTTTGACGGTCGCTGCTCCGATCGTTGCCCGTCGATCTCGTCTTTCGATCGAACCAACCAACAACCCCTCTCTCTACTCCGATATTCGAATTGGCGATCCCCCACCTTGGGTAGTCAAAGAGGCAGGACGAAAGGGACCTATCGGATAGAAGCGGTTTGCCGTGGAAGGGAGAGAACGTACTGAGAGAAAGAGGGGGTGGCGGTGCAGCGGGGGGAAGAAGGGATTGAGGAGAGCAGAGTGTAGCCAACGATCAACAATTGTACGTAGGAGGCCGAGATGGCGAGGGAAAGGGCGGAGAGGGGAGAAGGATGAATGAGCTAGGATCCTCTACACACTCATCTACTATTCCTACTACTATTACACAGTACTTGATGGCATGTTGGTGTAGGTGGTGGGTGCGCACGCGTCCTACCAGTCAGATACTTCCAGGAGGAGGCTCGTGTCGCGCGTCAAACGTGCTGGCTATAGGTTAAATCCTGGCCTTCCTTGTTTTTGTCGTTTTTCCGCCGTTGCCTCCTGATCCCGCCTTCAAAAGTGCCGGTCGACCAATCACCGCTAGAGCCCACTCTTACTTCTCTTTCTACCATTCTACTTCTCTACCTCTTTCACTTGCACTATCCGTCGTCTACTCTCTCTCTTTCTCATTCTCTGTGTGTGTGTGTGTTCTCTTACTCTTTTTCTCTTTCCATTTCTATCTCTTTTTCTCTCTCTCTCTCTCACTTACTCGCACCCACGCGTTCAAAGTATGGAAACCGAGTGAGACCGATGAATATACTAGACTACTACTAATACTACTACTACTACTGGTACTGTGTGCTGCTGCTACTGGCAACACGATGTCGACGTTCTTCTACCTCGACGACGAGGAACACGACGAACGGCAACGAGTCGACGACTAGGAACACGACGAGACACAAGATATTCGCGAGGTTTCCTCTCGTTTTGCTAGTCAACGGGAGAGAACACACTTAGTTCGAGGTTTGCTTGTTTTCTTCCTCGTTACCCTACTTTTTCCTAATCTATCTCTCTCTCTTTCCTTCTTTATATTCTTATCTCTCTTTTCTCTGTCTTTTTTCCTCTTTCTTTGCCGTTCTCCCTCTCTCTCTCTCTCTCTCTCTCTCTCTCTCTCTCTCTCTCTCTCTCTCTTAATTTCTACTTCTTCCTCCACCTCCTACTCCTTATATGCCATTCTTCTTCTTTCGCGTCTCTCTGTTCTCTTGCAATCGCTCGCGAACTTTGCTTCAGAACTTATTGAACGTTCGGTGCAATTGATTGCTTCATTTCACTTCACTTTGTTTCGTTAGTTAGTTAGTTAGTTAGTTCGTCCGTTCGTTAGTTCGTGGATTGTAATAAAATATATCGTAGTTTGATTAAAAAGTATCGTGTTACGACGACGACGACGACGACAAGTGATTTTTTAAATATCATAAAGCGGTAAAATAAACAGAAGAATCACGGAAAGGATCAGAGATTTTCTTGGCGAGCCGGAACTTGGTAATTACATTATTTATCTATTTATCTATATTATTTTGTGACACACAGTCGATTTTTTATATTATTTCTCATTGATCGTGAATTAAAGTGAACACCTAACGGGTAACGTTTTCGTTAGAATATCAATATAAGGATGATGATGTTTCTATTCGTTAGTATTATTTGTTTGATAAGTGATAACTGACTGACGAATGCGTATATTCGAAAAACAAGTGAACGTCTTTATGCATATTGTGTATCGAAAATAAAAACTGATGAATAATAAATTAATGAACGATCTTTTACGTGCGGTATAATTCTTTAACACATTGACAATAAAGTGTATACAATATGAAAATATATATCGTACAAAACAATAGTGATGCGATTTGAATAGTTTGATTCCGACATCGTACCGTAAATATTCGTCTTAAATACACGATCGTTATTAAATCAAAATTGTTACCTATATATTTGTCCGACAAAATCATGATCGTTTAACAATTTGTAGGCGAAGTTCCGTTGTTGCGATTCGATGATCATCGAGAAAACATCATGAACGGTGCAACGACTGTTGGTACTTCAGGAGATTTGCAACATCAGCAACAGCAATCGCAAAACGAAACGGGTTCGGAACATCCTCGAAGTCCTGCAAGTCCGCTCAGTATCCGTCACGGTGAGTGTTACTTTTCCTTTTTATTTTTTTTTTTTTTTGAGAGAGAAAGAAAGAACAGACATCAAAAAAGGAACGTTAATGAGAAATAAGAGGAGAAGAATACGCGTAAATTCGCTAGAAACGAAATTTCTCTCCGGTAGACGTCGAGACACGAAAATGGGCTTAAAAATTACGAGACTAACTAAGTTTACAGCAAGCGTGGGGATAATCAAATAAAAAAAAAAAAAAACAAAAAAAAAAGTAACTCCTATATATCTCTTTCTCATTTTCTCTCCTAGGCACGCGTCACATTTGTATTTAATTAATTAAACGAGAGAGAAAAGAAAAATCGTGTTGTCCCGTCGTTATTCTAATAAGTACCAGGTTGAATAGATCCAATGGAAATAATTATTAGAGAACTATGAAAATGTTTATATCACATCAGGTATCCTTTATAATCGGATTCCTATCGAATAGATCAGACTCCAGTCAATCGGTGTGAGAGAGTAAAGATAGACAGATACTAGAATATATATATTTCTCGTGTGTTCGATAAAATCAATCTGCGAGCGATCACGCTCGCGTATGCTGTCACACGTAACACATTCACGACGTACACACAACACACGGCTGGCTAGTACCACGATTATTCCTTTGATTCGATGCTTTCGAAAGCTCTCATAATGTCGTTATCAGTTAAATCCAATGCGTATGTGTGAACATGTATTGCACACGCATCGAATACGCTAATATACGAATCGTTTCTCACACAACCAATGTTGTCTATACGTTTAACCAGTATCTATCTATCTATCTATATATATGTATATATATGTGTGTGTGTATATACAATAGAATACGGGGAACATCGTTAGGCCATTAGAGTAATGAAATTTCGTTATGGTCCTGGCGGAATGCACGACACGATGCGGAACCTCGTCGAACGTGTGGGGTTAAACGAGAAAGAAGAAAGTGTCTTCTCTCGACGTCTCGAAGCTTCACAATTGAAATCTACGATGAAGGTGATGGGGAGAAATAGAGAGAGAGAGAGAGAAAGAGGAAGAGAATGCACAAATAGGTAGCACTAATACATAGAGAACGGATGCATATATATATGTATATGTGTATGAGAATGAGAGAGAGAAAGATAGGCGACAGCAGGGGCGTCAAATTTCATTAGCATATCAATGCTGGCGGATGGCGAGGCGCCACCTGCGTCCCCCGTATTACGGGATCATCGTTGGATACTTCGAACGATAGGGGGATAACAGGGGGGGAACGGGGTGAAGAGAAGTAGGGAGGTAGGAGGGCAAGGGGATCGGCAAACGGTACACTGTATATTTCGAGGGACGCTCCGATGGTTTTCACTCTGAGAAACTCATAGAATATTTTCATGGTTAAACTCGTCGAAGGATGGTCGAAGGATGGTCGAAAGGGTAACTCTTCGAAGAAGAAGAGGAAAAGGTGTATTAGAAGGAACCCTTCGGGTTCGAACGAACCTTTTTATCGGTCCTAGGGTACCATTTTTTCCGAGATTAATATGGTACCTTTTTTTAATTTGGTATATAGGTAAGTAAGTATGTAATTCATTCGTAAGTGAGTAACGCTAATGGGGAATGCATAGGAAAAAGGGTGACTGGTAATTTTCTTCTTCTTTTTTTTCCTCTCTCTCTCTCTCTCTTTCTCGTCGGGAACGTTTCCAACCCCCTATGGCATTTAACGAGCAATCCAAACGAGCTTTCGATTCGACAAATACGATTTCTATGATAGACTCACCCCTCACCCCCTAGCCAACATCACCCCGCGCGCTCCCGTGACTAATAGACTCGTGTGAAAAATCGTATTTAGTTTTGAACTATTGTGTACTTTCATAGTTTTATCGTATTTCCTGATTTGTTGCGTTACCAGCTATATTACAAGTGTTACTTTGTTTTTTCTTTTTTCAATTTCTTTATTAATTAAATATCTTGAATTTCATCAAAGTTTATCTTCGGTTTTTCCCCTTTCTCTTATTCTCGAATAATTTCTTTACGGATAACATATTTTATTTGTCGTCGTAAAGAAAAAAAAGAAAAAGATAAATGGTATAAATATTTATGGCAAATAAATCTCTTTACTTTCTGAGCTTTTTCAAAACTCATTTCTCGATGTAAATACTGTTTGCCTCTACGATCCCTGAATGTAATCCTTAAAAAGGGGAATCGAAGACGAAAAACGGTGTCATCTCCCAAAGGGAATGAAAAACAAGAAACACGGACTACTTCTTCTTCTTCGTCTTCTTCTTCTTCTTCTTCTTCTTCTAGCAGAAAAGAGATTCTCTTCAGTTGTGTAATTTTTCGAGGACTTTAATTCTCGATCATAATATTTCATCGTAATAACTTTGGAAACAAAAGCAGAGGGGGAACCCGCAAACTCTAACCAACGTTCACATTAAAGAAAACGATTTTAAATAACTTCGAATATTCTTTTTTTAATCATAGACGACTTTTATATACGAGAAATACAAAATTTATACACTCGGTATAATAATTTGTTAAGGGTAGGGTGTGGAGGGGTGCGGGGGATGAGTTCCAATATAAAAAAGAAAATATTCGTTTAATTTGTCTTTTCATAATATTTCTGGTTTTTCTTTTTTAAGATATTTTAATCGAATTTTTTAAGATCCTTGTAAACGTTCAATAAAATATGTAATAAAATATATCGGGAGGGGGGTTATCGGATATCAGGATCGGCATATCGTAATCATCAAAACATGTCCGTAAATTCTACGTGCCGATCCATAACGTTATCGTATTAAGCTTGCGAATAAAATGCAATTATTTTATATACGCGATCGTCCTGTTTACGAACCACCCTGTGTTTCGTGAGAATCAATCAAGGGTGGCAAGCATCCATAGAAGCCGTGAAAGGTAGGGGTAGGGTGTAGGGGGAGTGGGTTTAGAAGTGTGAGGGGAAGAGGTCAGGCCAGTTTCTCTTTCACGTTCTTGCAGTTAGGGGTGGTGAAGGGAAGAAAGAGGGTCGCTTTGATATCGGAACACGCGAAAGAGATTTCTAGGATTAGTTTGGTATACCGAACGGTACGAGGATCGATCAAATCGAAGGAAAATCGTTCGAGACTTAGGTTAGGCTAACAGGGAGGTGAGGGGGAAGAGAATCATCTCATCCCTGATCGTAAATCCTTTCGTCTCTCGTGGTCTTCGATAATCGATTCAGCGATTTCAAGAGGAAATATTATAATTGAAAAGAAAAAAAAAGAAAGAAAAAACAAGTTTCAAGACATTATTTATCTGGACGATAAGTAGGTAGTTATAATATCGTATATATCGTATCATATTTTTTCTTGCTCTTTAATTGCGTGATTAAATGTTATTCGTGAAAAGAAACAATTGCGATAAGAAGAAGAAGAGGAAGAAACAACAAATCAAATTTTGTATTTATATCTCGGATACAATAAAAAAAGCCGAGAACATGCTGCGTCAACATTTCCTTCCTATTTTCATTTCTCTTCTTTTTTTGTTTCTTCTTCTTCTTCTTTCGTTAAATCATCATCATCATCATCATCATCATATTCGTTAAGACAATTGTACAAAGTCTGAATATATCGAAAGTAAAATAAATAAATAATACGTGAACGTTGGGGTTTTAATAAAAGATAGGTGGATAATATAATACACGTTCGCGAGGAAAAAAAAAACAATAATTCTCTCATCGAAATCAAAGAAATATGTTTATATCGTTTAAACGAAACACGAACAAATGATTTCAATTTAATCATTATAATGTACGATCGTTTGTTTAACAGATTCAGGTGAGAGTAGTGTGATATCTCCTGGATTACCGGAACGGTATAGTCCATTAGGAGCGACAGGATCTACATCCAGTCACGATCCTTACGCCTCGAGACCAGTACAAGAATGTCCTGTGCCACTTTGCAGAGGAATGCCGACGGATTTTCCTTTAGCGAGATCACCGTATCTTACTGCACTCGGTAACGGACATCCGCACCTTTTGAGTCAAGTACAACAACAACATCAACAACAACAGCAGCAACAACAGCAACAACAGCAGCAACAACAGCAACAACAACAGCAACAACAATCGCAACACAGTAGCAAAACACCCAGAAGTCTTGGTTTAATATGCGTTGTCTGCGGTGATACCAGTTCTGGCAAACATTATGGAATACTCGCGTGCAATGGTTGCAGCGGATTCTTCAAAAGAAGCGTCAGACGTAAACTGATATATAGGTTAGTTGTTCATTATTTGTCATATAATATTCTTTTCCAAACATATTATTATGTTAGGGATTCGTGAATTTTATAATTAATATTTTCCAAAGATTAATTTTTTAACCAAAAACAATCAATTATAATGTTACAAAGTCAAATTTAAAAGCAATCAAAAATGCATCCTAATATTGATTACAATTTCGACGATAGATTTGTTATTCAACAAATAGTTAAAACTACATGCGTTTCATTGGATTCAATTCGTAAAAGATGCGAGAGATATAAACGTCATCTCTGTTCGATAAATAGTTTACACTTTATTTAATAGAAACATTTTGTATCTGGTATATAAAATGAAAACATGTATAGATTGTGAACAGAAGAGAAGATATCATTTTGAGTATTAGGATCAGGCGGTAAAGTGGAAGTCGGTTATAGTCGTCGGTTGGCGCCATGTGGCCTCGAGTCGAGTGGGCTCATCGTAATACCGGGCAACAATGCAGAACGGCATAATGTTCTATTGAGCTCGACCAACACGAGGGCCTATCCTATCCTATCCTATCCTGTCCTAGCTAACCCGTGTGTATACGCGCGATCAAGCCAGGTTCCAAAGCTCCGCGGGCCGTTCGAGGAACTATTAGCATCCCTTGGGAACGGCGATCCATCTCCATCGAATCCCTCTCAACTCAGAATCGGTGCTCTGTCTGGCTACGTTCACGATCCTCTCTCTCTTTACGCTGGTACCCTACATCCACTGTTACTTACCCCCACTCACCCCCGACTCTTTTGCCTCGTCCTTCAGCTTAACCAGGAGTGTCATATCCTGGCCAAGGATACTCGATATATAAACTATTAACTCTCAACCCTCCTTCCACCCTCTCTTCTTCTTCTTCTTTCTCTCAAGCCMCCCCCCGCCCCGCCCCGCTAGCCACCGTTTCGTTTTTCTTTGTCATTCACATTAAGCCAAGGCTTTTACAGATGTACAAACGAATTGATCGTAATATAAATAAATAAAGAATTGATTTAAAGTGATAGATTCTCCTCATCCCCTTCCCCCAATCCGCGAATCGAAATACGTGTATCGGTAAAATATTGCGAATTCATGATAATAATAATAATAATGTACACGCGGCTTTAAAAAACATATGTCAGAACGTTCACCGATAAGAAAAGAAGAATTCGACTTCAGACGATCATAACCTTTGCCAAGTGTTTTAGCCGAAATACCGCTGTACAAATAATAATTTATCGTATTGCACCGATCGAATCGTAAAGCAAACATTTCGATCATCGAACACACATACACACACAGGGGAATAAAACAACGTGTTCTCCTTTAAACGGTCATAAGGAAAACAATTACGTTTGAATAACTCTGACACCTGTTCCAATAAAACAACAATGCATCGAAACCGGCCGGCCTTTTGACGAGTTCGAGAGAAGGCTATGATGATCACCGATGAAAGAGAGAAAGAGAGAAAAAGAGAGAAGCAAGCCGGTCGTCGATCCCTCGTTATTCTTCTTCTTCTTCTTCTTGAACAAGTACGTTTTAATCGATCCTTTTTGAGGTCATCGTAACGCCGTTCACCTTTTTTTTTTTTTTATTCTCTCCCAGTATCCGTTCCTGTCAGATGGTCGTAACGCGGTAAAGACCGAAGAGCCTTCGCACAGATAACCAATTACTCGGTAAGGGGAAAAGTGCCAGGGGTTCCCTAGTAGCTCCGGTGAGAGTACGAGAAAGAGAAAGATAGAGAGATAGAGAGAAAAATGAGAAAAAGAGAGAGAGAGAATTAGAGTTAGAGTTAGAGTTGCGACAGATGCGTCCCGACGTCGCGCCACCCAGCCAACCCAACCAGCCACGGATTAACCGTAAACCTCGACACTAGGTTGACCGGCCGATCCTATCAATTGGCGAATAAAATTAAATCGGGTATACTCGATATCCCGATAAGGATTCCAAATCTTTTAACTCGTTAACGACACAAATCACCCCTTTTTACGTGACGTATCTCGATTAGGAATGAAAGAAGAAGAAAAATCAAAGGAAAGAAATAAACTTCTTTGCTATTCGTCAGGGTGGTTATTGATGATGATTTTGTTCCTGAAGCTAAAATCTCTCTTTCTCTTTCTCTTTCTCGGGAGAGAAAAAGAATGACCGTCGGAGCACGTGCAAAGTGGAGATTCCGCTCGATCGAAGAAGTACGAGAGAAAGAAAGAAAGGAAGATAGAGAGGGTCGTTGTTGAAGAAGAGTCGGGTAAATAAATGCGTGATGTGGTTCTGAAGGGTGAATGGATAGGAAGAGGAGTCCGTTTTCTATCTCCCTTTCCATCTCTCTTTCTCTCTCTTGAGTGTCCCCCATCATGCTACTGTACCCAGTAACAACTACTACTACTACTACTACTACTACTACTATCAAAGTGTGTCCTCTCGCGAGGATGTATGAGAGAGTTCGCGCGTGTGTTCGAAACTCCGACGGGGTGTGAACGCAAATCAATTTGTGCGACGCCACCCGCTGGCACGGCACGGCACGGCACGGCACGACACGGCACGCAGCCACCCTTCTAGCTTTGGATCCGTTCTTCTTGTCGCGTTCCAACCACTGCCTCGGGTCAGGATGGTTTGGTCGACCGACCAACCGACCAACCGGATATCTCTCAAACTCCCTCCCCCTCCTCCTCCAACTCCTTTTCCGTTCCTCTTTCCTTTAGCCCGATTCTCATTTCCTTCTGACTGACATCACTTAAAATTGTCCTAACAACTACGGATAAATTGATGAAGCAAGAACCCCCGGACTCCCCTCCGACCCACCCGTTTTACTCTGCTGGTATCCTTTTGAACTTTCTTTTTTCTTTTTTTTTTGTTTTCTCGCGAGAACGAGGACAAATTATCCCCATCCTTGTGTTCTATCTGTCTTTCGTGTTAGAATCGTAATATTCAGATAGATGATCAGGATTCGATGATAAACTCGATTGGATTGGTTTCTTTTTCTTTTTGCGATTGAGAAAAAGAAAAGAATAAAGGAAAAACGACGTGGGTCCCTTCTCTGAAGAGAAGAGGAAAGAGGATAGGATAGCTCGCGAAGAAGGAAGTGCACCGGGCACGCCACCGCGGGATTGGACGAGATTAAGAGGGATAAGAAGAAGGTACGTGACCCCCGGGGTGGTCGTCGGCTCTTTACGTTACTACGCTCCAAGGGATAACCGGGTTAGCTCAACAATGAAAGTAATCGAATTTAACGCCATCTCCCGTGAGTGTACAGCTTGGATTTTCGACGAACATAGGCCCCGGTGGTAGTTTATCGTCTTGCTCTTTGCAAATAGTTAACAATCAACCATTTTTTTTTGTCCGTAAAAAAATCCTGACGACTTTACGATCATCATCATCTTCTTCTTCTTCTTCTTCTTATTCGGATCGAATAATTATTTCCGATCCAATTTGAAAATATATTTTTCTTTATTTGTCACAGATGTCAGGCTGGAACAGGAAGATGCGTCGTGGACAAGGCGCACAGGAATCAATGCCAAGCGTGTCGTTTGAAAAAATGTATGCAGATGGGAATGAACAAGGACGGTTAGTTGAACAAAAATAAGTAACCCTTTTCTTTCTTTTTTTTTATTTTTATTTTATTTTTTTTTTTTCAATTTTTAATCCCATTATTAAATTTAATAATATCGAGAATAATTCCAATCAATGTCAATCGATTTCATTTGGAAACAAAGTCGTGTTAGTCAAGGGATAGAAAGATAGAAAGTCGATCGGGTACGAGATCTGGGAGAAACCGAAACGACGACGATACCTTTTGGATAATCCGTTCTCGAATCAATCAGAGTAGTAGACGTCCCCTGTGTATCGCGATCAGGAAATTCGATGGTGGAGGGAGAAGAGGGCCCTTTATGTTCGCGACATAAATAACTGGATGAGAACGGTGAGAGGAACGCAAGGTTTCGCGAGATAGAAAGAGAAAGCTTATACCACCACCAACGGGAAACTCCTGTTAGGATAGTAAAAGATGAGAATAGACGATGGAATGAGAGGAAAAGCAGTTGGATGGGACATAAGGAGGGGGTTGAGAGGAGGGGGACGGCACACCGATGGTTCTAGAATCGTTCGATTCAACTCTTAATGCCTCTCGACGAGACACAGCAGCACCTGCTTCTCCTCTCTTTCCTCTTTCTCTCCTTTTTTGTTTCACCCCCTCCGCTCCACCCCCCCCCACCCCACCCAAACCCTCCTTCCATTCCATAGTTTTTTTCCTTCTTTTTCCCCCTAGTCAGCGTGCAACCTCGTTTCGCCGTTATCGCTAACTTTCTTATTGCCGAACTTGACGTCGGCATCGTCCTCGTTGTCGTCGTCGTCGTCGTCGTAAGATAAAATTGGATCGAATCTAGACGCACAAGTTTGTCTTATACGTCGAAATCTTTCGTCGTCGTATCTTATAAGCGAAGACGTGAAACGAACGATTGGAAAATTCACGAGCAGGTTAATCTTCTTAGATTTGGTATCGCGAATACACTCGATACCAGTGTATAAAACTTTTATCTTACTCCTAATTTGATTCGTATTTCAAAAATATATATAATCGTAAGATAAAACACAATTATTTTTTATCTGGTATCACGAAAATAAAGATAACGAATAACAGTGTTAGTGTAATAATTTATCTAAAAATATATATTATCAAATTTGGAAATCATGCATAACCGGATGCTGTAATTCCTAATAAATTTTCAAAGGGTTATAGTTATAAGAAAGACTCGATTAGAATGAACTACGAGTGTCTCGTCTAAATCCAAAGCAAAAGAGGATACAGAGTATTTAGTTGCAAAAGCAATCGGTTCCTTGCGGTTAACCACAACTACCAGGATAACAACCACTACTCTACCAGAGATAGAACGTTGAAAGCAACTCTCCGTAGCCATCGTAAACACTACACGGTCGTTAACGATGGTCGCGTGGCTTTCGAACGGCCCGAAGGGTTAATTGGAGGAAATAAACGTATGCAAGCCGAGCAACAGCGGTGTGTTAGTTCGTGCGATGTGCACGCGGAAATCTGAATCCATCCTTCGATTTTCGTCCTACAGTCAACCCAACCCAACACAGCCCAGCCCAGCCCAGCCCAACTCAACCCAGCCCAACTCAACCCAACCCAGCCAGGCAGGCAGGCAACCACCCGCTACGCGATTCCCATCCATTTGCAATTATTATACTTCTATCCTACGTGGAAGCGAGAGAAACACGAAAAAAAAGAAAAAGGAGAGAAAGAAATGCCGTAGGGTAAAGGGCGTCCGGGCAGCGTTTATCTTTTCGAATGGTGGAGGAGTAGTATAACGTTGGTTGAGAGGAAAAAAAGATGAGAGTCAGAACGGACAGAGAAAAGGGAATGGGAATGAGAGAATGAAGGACGACGAGGAAAAGGCTCAGTTAGAGACAAGAGGGACCCTATTAAGCCGCTCAGCAGGCAGGCTTGCAGGCAGGCATGCAGGCAGGCAGGCAACCAGCAACGCGACGAAAGTAAAGCGAGCCGACACGCTTTTTTATTATTACGAAATTACTGCACAACAACCGTGTGCCACGGTTAAAAAGGATGCTCTCTTCTACCCACCTTTCCCCCCCCCCTTCTCGCCCCATCCCTTTTCACTCATTCTCTCCTCAGCCTAGAGAAAAATGCTTCTACTCGAGCGTTACGCGCCACTGAGTGCCCTTATCGTGGCTCCATTAAAAGCTTTAATGCTGCTCATGTTTCATGAGAAATACTCGTTTTTCTTTCTCGTTCTTTTTTCTCTCTCTCTCTCTTTTCGCAAATCTTTTTTTAGCCAAACCTTTTCCTTCGCGTTTCGACTCTCTCTCTCTTTCTCTCTTTGCGTGTCCCTTTTTTTATTTTCTTCTTTTTTTTTCAGGGATTCTTCGTTCGTTCGTTCGTTCGGTCAGTCAGTCATTCGATCATCTTTTTTACATCGTTTTAGCAAAGTTTCGTTCTAGTTTAGCCCCTTCCTTAATTTCCTTTCGATGCTCGTTAAATTTTTACACCAAACAGAAGCTGAGTATTTTCTCTTATCCTTTTCGATCCTGTCGGGGCACTTTCTCTTTCTCTATTCGACTAACTAACGGGGATGACATCATCGTTTTCGTGACGATCGGATGCCCACGAAGATCAAAGCCTGCCTCATTTGAATATATTCGCGAAACTAGAAGAGAGAGAGAGAGAGAGAGAGTGAACGGCGTTTAAAACGACGCGAAGACAAGTAATTTGGGTGCACGAGGTGTCGCGTGTCATCCTCGGGGATTCGTTCTTCTGTGAGAAGAACACTATAACACCGCCATAATCACTACCATCTTCATTTCGTTCATTTCTTTGCTTAAACATCATCGCATTTCTATAATAAATTTCTTTTTTTAAAACCCGAAAGAGATCCGATAGATACTTCTGTTCTCACTTTTTTACTTTAATTTTCATTTGGAAAATTTCAATGGTTAATTTTGCGAATGACTATGTCGATTATGACATGATTAACGTAGCTGATAGTTTATATTAAAATAATCTCGTTAATGAGTTCCGTCGATCGGGAAAACAAACTTTGTTTCTTTTTCTTTCTTTGTCTTCTATCGAAAAAAATAATCATTTTATTGCAAAGTTGAAAGAGGTTTGATGCATTTCGTATTGACAAAATTGCTGCAAAGATAAAAGTAAATCATCCCGGCCGATTGAGTGGAATACGAGGAGAAAAAAAAAAAGCACCGTCCACATCGTCAACGTATTAATTATAATCAATTACGTAACCAAGTATTCGATAAATACGATAATAATATTTATTCGCGAAGTATTATTAACCCTTTCCATATAGAACCGTGTTGTAACTTTCAATTTGCATTATTTTCTCATTGTGAAATTTTCTAATATATTTTATAATCTTCATTTTTTAATCTAATTTTTCCTAACGATTATCAATTTAATCTCGACATATGATAATAAATTTATAGTATCATCGAAAAATACGATTTCATTAAATTCATTTCTCGATTTCTCTCTATTATATTTACATAATAATAATAATAATAATAATAATAATATTTGTTTATATAAATCAAGTTATAATTCGCAAAGTAAAAGAACAAAATCAATCGTTCGATAGACGATCCTAATAAAATTATTTAATTTCTACCGTTACGTTCTCTATTCTGTATATCTATAAATATGATTTCACTGTGTTAAGAAAAAGAATAGAGAAAAAAAGAAAAAGAACATAATAGAAATAATAGAAAAGAGAGAGAGAGAAAGAGAGTAAGTTTCTCTTAAGAGGAATATCGGGATGATGGAAAATGTGTACGAATCGATCGTCGATGAGAATTCTACCTACCATCGTTCGTTCGTTCGTTCGTTCCATAGAATGGGAGTTACCTAACAGCGAACATACCCAGGCAAACAATAACTCGGGCTGATTTCTGCGCGTCCGTTAAACTCCTCGTGCTTGTCAAACGCACGATGTTCGCATGACATAACCGTGAGTTACGTGAATTTGACGAGACGCGAACGAGAGATAGAAGTGAGGGATAGATATATAGAAAGAGAAAGAGAGAGAGAGACGGTTAGTGAGGGGGTCAGGGGGGGAAAGAGGGGTTGGCCGTAGAAGGCGGAACGCGTTTGTTCCCTGATTAATCTGCCGAGAACCATCGAAGCGAAATCATCGTAATATTTCAATTACCTCTGACAACGAAATCGCCACCCACCGTGCATCAAAATCAAAGTCACGTCCGAATTGACGAAATAAAAAAAAAAGATAATAGAAACATACGCGAGACATAATATAAAAACGGATAGATAATAAAAAAAAAGATAATAGATAATATTTTGTATATTACAGCCGTTCAGAATGAAAGACAGCCTAGAAATACTGCAACTATTAGACCGGAAGCACTCGTTGAAATGGATCAAGAACGAGCACTTCGGGAGGCAGCTGTTGCCGTTGGTGTGTTCGGGTAAGTAATTCTCGGCTTTTTTTTTCTTTTTAGAAGAAGAAAAAAAAAAAATCACATCTAATATTCTATTTGTAATCTTTACCGTTTCTATACGATTTCTCGAGGAAGAGGAGTAACACATATGCACACACATATATATATATACATATACATAGGTGGGAAAGCTTAACCACAGTATCATAACACCGTTTATTAACGTGACGCAAACGAGGTCTTCTTCCTTCTCTCGTTTAAAGGCTTCGAGAACGCGTAAAAGCGAGGACACGAAGGTGATCGATAATCGACGATACATCGAATGAGAGAGAGAGAGTGAGAGAGAGGAAGAAAGAGAGGAGGCACACACCGGACGACGTTGCTGGAACGTTTGATCTTGTGCTGCGCAACGACTTACCTTTCACCATTCACGTTGCGAACAAGATCGCTCGCGACACGCCACGCCGAGCGTGATCTATCATGAAAAATTACCTTTGACCGTTAGCCCGTGCATAGGTAACGTTTTTCAAGTAACCGACGACCCAGGCCGGAAGTAATGGAAAATCCATAGAGTGCCAAGGGGTGAACGTTAAAAGCGATAAACGACGACGACGACGACGACGACGACGACGACGACGACGATGACGATGACGACGATGACGATGACGATGATGACGATGACTACAACGATCGGCTAGCATTTTCTCTCTCATTCTTTTCTTCTTTTCTTTAAATAAGTATAAACGTTAATGAATGAGAGTTACCTCACATTGGAAATAATCCATAAACGATTATCTATATTTCATGTACAATCACAGAAGGTTTTTTTATGAAAAAAAAACGTGTGCTAATATAAACGCGATCTCTTAATCTTAAAGTTTGTTTCTTCATCTTCATCTTCTTCAGTTTGCTATATATAAATATTTTTATATAAATTCTTTTTTTATATTTCCGATCGTGTCAACCGATCGAAAAGTTTCCTTCGACTTCGCCGTTAACGAAACGAAAGAATATATCTTTTGCCCTTTCCACGGAAGACATGTTACGTTTATCGCCAGCATCTAAACGACCATGTACCAAACCTTTCAACGATGAACCTACCACCACCACGTCAGGATTGTCACCGATATTTGTTTCAACTCTTACGGGTGATAACGGTAAAGGTTGTTGTTGCTGTTGCTGTTGTTTCCTTCTTACATCTCCCTCGGATTTCACGAGCTTTTTCTTATCGAATCTGTTTAAAATCAAAGACACGATTTGATTATACGCGTGTGTGTGTTTTCGTTTTTCTTTGAAGAAAATTTAGAATAGGATAGAAACAAACCTAGAAGATTCAACGATAATTTCTTTATCTTTCTCGATCGTTTCCTCTTTTCCTTCGTTGTCTTCTTCTTCTTCCCGTTCATCGTCCGGGATATCAACGACGTATCCACGTCCTAAATTCTCAGATTTGGTTTTTCTAACGATAGAATCAATACGACGTTTAACATCTTTGCCAATCGTAAGATTTTCTTCCAAATGTTTCCTATCAAATCTCGAATTTCTGGTCAAACTTTCCAACAATTCGACCAATCTATCGAAAGAAGCGCAAATGTCGTTCAACGAGCGTTGACTGACCAATAGGAAACCGTCAGTTTCTCGATCCTTTTCTCTCAAAATATTTTCCAAATCTGCCAAATCCGTACTCATGGCTCTCAATTTGGTCTCGGCGATCTCGCGTTTAGCTCTTTCCCGTGCCACCAAAAGATCTTGACGTTTGTTTTCCTCTAATAAATGATCGTTAGTGGTTCTCGCTAACATAAGTTCTCTCGTCATTATTAGAATCTGTTCCCTATCCTCGTTAATCTTTTCCAATTTATTTCTCGAAGAAAATCTAACGTTTGATTCGCTCGTGTCCAAAGAATTCGTCGTCGTCGTCATCTCAACGTTAGTTGGTTTTATTCGAGATTGTAAATCCAAATGCAACGATGGTTTAACGAATCGTCCTTGGACTTTATTTAATTCGCAAGCTTGCGTATTATCTTTTCGCGTTTTCATCGTCGATGGGGTTAAAACTTTCGTTTTTTTACCAATCGCATTATTATTTTCGCGTATACGATTTGTTTTTTTCTTATCGTAAGCGCCATTGTTGATCATCTCGTTTTCCTTGTTGTTATTACTCTTGTTAGATTTGTTTTTTAGAAAATTCATCGAAGATAATTTGCAATCCCTACGTGATGAATTCAACCAATCGTATTCTCCGTGTCGTTCTTTACCGTCCAATCGTTGTAATATCAATTCTATCAGATTATCGTTCATGTTAGAATTCTGTCGTATATCGAGAACGGTCAAAGAAGAATTTTGTTCCAATAATTCAAGTAGATCGTCGCCTATTTGATCGGTTAAACCACAATGCCGAAGATCAAGAGCTTTCAACCAGAGACTATCTCTGATAACTTCGATCATCTTCAATACGACGGAATCACCCAACCGAGGATTATCGCTTAAAGTCAATCGTCGCAGACCGGGCATAGCTTCGATATTTGGTTGACGATATCTCAGAGATTGTTTCCAAGTTTCATGATATAACGATAACTCTTGCCTTGATAAGGTACTGGCTAGAACCGTGCCGCATCTTACGTTGAATTTTAATTCGAATTAATACATAATATATCATATCGAGTTAGGATAATCAATTTGTGAGGGGAAAACATAGAAACGAATGTAATAATAATAATAATAATAACAGTTCAATATATAAGCCCGATAAAGAATTCAAAACCCGAAACGATATTTATAAAAAGGAAGATATTACATATATATTTATATATATAAAAACTAACGTAATCAATTGAATCGACCTACGCGGATGAGATAGATGATGGTCTCAAGTCTTGTCTAACCTGGACGTAAGATCGCAATCGCTCAAATTCAACGATCTGATCGTCCGTACGTCGGTTATTGCACGACAGACCAGTTCGCAGCCAGCATCACCGATGTAACAACGCTGAAAGGAAAGATGTTCTAGGGTTTCCGTGCCAGCCAAACCGACGCACAAGACAGCCAAACAGTCCGTCGGAAAGGGTATACCCTCTAGTTCCAGATGAGTCAAACTCAACGAATTCCTAACGCATTGTCCGATACTATGGGAGAGCCATTCCAAAATACATTGAGTTAATACCCCAGGACCTTTTTTTGATCGATTTTTCTCTTCCAAACTTATCCTCCCACCACCACTTTCCGATGGTTTTCGATATTGATATCGACTACGTATACTGATCGATCTATAATAAAAGGAAATACAAATCCAAAAGAAAATAATTCCGTTCGATTCGATTATTGACCTAAGCGTGTTGTTTTATTTGCTATTCGTATAAACTTGATTAATGGAAAATGGATAAAAACCTTAAGGTACGATCGAGCGATAAAGAATTAAGTATCGGTCTCCAATCTTCCATTTTAATGCGATCGGTTGTAAAATCCAAGCTGTAGGGTAAAGTCACGCAGATAACCGGTAACGGTCTCAGGTGATACCTCTTACAAAGTTCCATGTAACAAGCGGTGAAATTTTTCCCAGTTGGTATTGTCGTATCTTTCGTAGTTACAATAGTTGAAGACATTTCATTATTTTTGCGTCTACGACGTGATGCAGTTTCTTCTCTTGTTGACCGCGGCGACGAAGCCAATAAAGTTCCACTCATTTCAACCATTTCCTTTTCTTTTTATTTTCTCTTCTAACAGATTATTCTTTAACGACAAGAGTACAATCGTCGTTTTCTATAAATTTATAATTGAGTATCTAAAATATATCTTCGGTTATCCTAAAATCATTTCAATATTCCTATGAAATTATTCTCTTCATCTCAATCTCGCGTTTGTTTAATCAATGATTTTTTTTTCAATAAGAAATCGATCGTAGGGTTAACTTTTCTGTCAAAAGACATGAAATAAATATTATCTATAAATTGTGTTTCTTCTCGAAGTTATATTAAATTTTCAATATTTTTATATCATTTATATGAAAAAAAGAGAAAAGATTAATTTAACGAATGTGGCAAAATAATAATTACACGAAATAAATCTGACGAAACATAATAATCTTATCGTATTATCGTGAGATATTAATGTTATAACGTTGTAATAATAATAATATTCGAATAAAATGTATTCAAATGAAAGAAATAATTTTCACTAACCTCGGTTATGAATTATCGAGACTTCAACCGTAGACCACCACCCATTCACCGATCCGACGGTCATCAACGTCATCCGTATCATAAGCTTCGAAATTAGTCCACCGAAGTATCTGAACGTGAACGTGTGTTGTGTGTGAAATAAAATAAATAAGAAATTAAAAGGGAACAAAAAAAGAAAAAGAGGAATATATCGTTCGCAATTAAATAATACCAAAGGGGAAATAGAAAAAGAAAGAAACGAAAGAGAAAAGAAAAAAAAAAGAAAAGCTCGCGAATTCTATGCTGTTCTCGAGCTTGACGACTTACCACCAACACCACCACCACCACCACCACCGAGACGAAATAATAATGATGATGATGATGATGATGGGGAAGATCTGACGTATGGTGTCGGACCACCACCACCATCACACAGTACGCAAACAAAATTCGTCACAATTTTTTTGTAGCAACGTGAAATTGTCGAGATTGTTCTCCTCCCCTCCCCCCGCCCCACTCTCTCTCTATATCTATATTTATATATTCCTTTCCCCCCGCTTTTAATAGAGTGAAAACGCGAAGAAAAGATCAAAATTTTCTTTAACCAATAGCAACGAATGAAAATATAAATCGCGTTCGATATGTTTTTTTGTTATCTGTTCTAGACCACCGGTGTCTTTGGCAATGGCGAGATACACGACACCCTTACCGTTACCCTCGATCGCACCCACGACGAATTCAACCACCACTGCTACTCCTCCCAGACAGGAAACCGAAGATGGTAAGCTTTCGAGAACACACGATCAAAACTTTTCTAATTGTTATATAAAACTAAAGTATGTGTGTGTGATATTATCCTATAAATCGATATATGGATAGATATATATTAAGGGATGAAGCAAAAGTTCGTGAGTTTATTATTCGTGTTGTTTCGGATAGTACAATTTGTTGAAATCAATAAAATAAATTATTATGTTGTGCGAGTAGAATATTAATTAAAAAACAACGCGCGAACAATTGATTCAAGTTAATAATAGATCAGTTAGGAAATGTTGAAAGTAATGAAATTGGACAATAATTGGGCTATAGGTAACGCGTCAGAGGACAGCATAGACGTGACGAACGAGGAACCATTGACACCTCAGAGAAGTGGATGCACGCAACTTCCACCAGTCATACCATCCCTTTATTCACCTGCCAGTGCCGAAACTGTCTACGAAACGAGCGCGAGATTACTCTTCATGGCTGTTAAATGGGCGAAGAATCTTCCTTCGTTCGCAAGTTTACCCTTCAGAGATCAGGTACAGCCCTAGTTAGTGTACAGTCGTGATAAACAAATTTCAAATACAAAATAAAATGAAATATTAGATTCTCGGTGTTAATTAATCTCGACGTGGGATTAACAAAGTGGATTTACTTTATTTATCACAACGTTTGTCTCTCGTGCAATCACGCGATTCGTTCAGGTGATCCTATTGGAAGAAGCCTGGTCAGAACTATTCTTACTAAATGCAGTCCAATGGTGTCTACCTCTGGAATCCTCGCCTCTCTTCAGTGCACCAGAATTGACGGCGTTGACACTTTCGCCCCATCAGCATCCACATTCGGGTCTTCATCTGCAAAACAGCACTGGTAAACCAAGCCAAGTTGCTGCCGATGTTAGACACCTTCACGATACTTTGCAAAGGTACAAGGCTGTCATGGTAGATCCTGCCGAATTTGCATGCATGAAGGCCATCGTACTTTTTCGACCAGGTAACCAAACGCCTATAATCATTTTAATAATAATTCGCGTTAATTTTAAATGAATTTAAACAAAAATAGTTGTTGTATCAGATTTTTACGAAAACGATGTTGCAACAATTCGAATAGTTAAGTTTCCAAATGAGTCGTTTGTTTTCTTTTTTCTTTTGTATCTATTTGTAGAAACGCGCGGATTGAAGGATTCTAGTCAAATTGAAAATCTTCAAGATCAGGCACAGGTGATGTTAGGGCAACACGCGAGAGCCCAACAGCCAGGAAGTCCGGCACGTTTTGGGAGGTTGTTGTTGCTTCTACCGTTACTCAGAGCCGTACCTGCAGCAAGAGTAGAATTAATATATTTTCACAGAACCATTGGTAATACGCCGATGGAGAAAGTGCTTTGCGATATGTATAAGAATTAAAAGAAACCCTAAACACCGAACGTTTAAAACGTTAGATAAACTAAAAGTATCCAACAACTTTCTCGCTTTCTTTTACAAAGAAAACAAAGTTACGGAAACAAAATGAAGGAAGGAAGGAAGGAAGGAAATGGCCTAAAAGAAAGGGGGCAAGAATTCCATGAGAATTCGTAATAAGAAATAAACTTATGGCAGCATCTTGCTTGTGTTGAAATTACGAAAGAGAAACGGCATCTAAAAAGAAAAAGAAGGAGAAAGGAAAAAAAAATAATGTGTGAATGGAATATATAAAACAAGAAGAAATCTAGAAGAAGTGTTATTGTGATTATCACAATATGAGTGTGTATAAAAATACGTGTATTTATTTATTATAGAAAATGTTTATTGAACCATAGGTTCGATTTGTCGAATGGATTATCATTTACGAGGAGAGATCATTCATTCACGCATTCTCATGCACCTCATACAGGCAGACACCCATAAAACATATACGCACATATATCACGTATATTGTTGTCTCCTACGGTAAGGATAAAGAGAAAGAAAGAAGACACAGTGATCTGAACTTTTGTCTTCTCGTTAAGAGTTCATTAATTTTTATTCTAATATCTCTTGAACATTTTTTATATTTTTTTCTTTTTTATTTTTTAAACGGTAATCATTTGTTTATATTCGTCTAACAAGAGACACGAAAAAACGAGGGAAGATTCACGAGGCTTCCAATCAGAAGCACGACTTACATATTACACATTCAAATACTTTAACATACCTCGCTACGAATGTCCAAAAATAGATATATAGTAATTAAAACTTCGATGATGTAAAGATTGAAAAAAAAAAAAATAAGGAAAAAAAAAAATAAGAATGAAACAGACGTATGTTCAGCCGTGCTTCAATTCTTTATACTTCGTGTTGTGATACTGTTCATTGTAAAAGTGTACGTAAACTCGATCGATGCATAACGATGTAACGATGATAACGTCTCATTACTTGTAATAAAAAGGAAACGCGATGAAAACAAATCCTATAATAATAAATTTTTCATTATTTCATAAGGCACGTTTTGTTACGACTGATGAAATTGGAAATATATGGAAATGGGGGTAAGTACCGTATCGATTTTTTACAAAATAAAATTACATATGTGAATAGTTATCTAAAAGAAATGAATTCGTTTATATAGGATCGTTATATTACATGGTGTTCCATACCTGGGAATTTTGCAAATATATTTTTCTCCAAAGCACACACACGCACAAAAGCTTTATACGAATAAATTTTATTCTACATTTTCATTACGTCCTGCTCGTTTGTACAATCAATTACAGGACACCATATATATATATATAAAAAATACGTCAAAATTGGTAATGAATATTTTTCCTCGAATTAGAGATACAATAATAATAATAATAATAATAATAATAAAACAATTAATACGAAGTATTGTAATTGAAGGAAAAAATTGAATAATATTACATTAACGTGATTAGAATGTAACGACGTGGTGAAATAAATATGAACGCAAGATTTGTTTGATACATCCAATAATATAAAGACCGTATAATAATCGTTTGACGATCGACAAATTCTGATTAAATCGATGGAATATATTACGAGGGTTATATTATATTTCTATTGGAATTTTAGCGATTGTATTTTTCTCTTGTATGTGAATCTGAAGGGTGAGAGTTCGAAAAGGGAGAAAAAGAGATCCGAAAGGGAACCCCGTAAGGGAACACAAAAGCAAACCAAGACGTCGCGAAGGTTGTGTGGTGACTCGCGCGTGATTACGCCCCCACATAAACGTTGCCTTTCGTTGCATAAAAGTACATATTTATTTATCACCGTGTAATCCCTGACTTCCCCCTTGACGGGGGTGGGTTTGCCACATGGCAGTTTGACGATCCCCGCTGGAATTACCCTTCGCTTGCTTATAAATTACGTCTGGCTTGAGCGAGGTTTAAGGGCCTGCTTAAGTTGTCAAAGCAGTCGGGGAGTTAAACACCCTGACGCGGGGGTGTGAGCAACCGTGCTTAATGTTTTTTATATTTGAGATCAGGAACCGCCGTTCCTAAAGGTTTTCTTATGTCGGAAGACTTTTAAATACTACTCGATTTTTATTATTATTCTTTTTTTTTATTTTCTCTCTTCGATTTTTTTATTTATATATTAGATAATATTACTCTCTTTTCTCGTCGATTGATAATAAATAATTTACGCGAATTGTATAATAATTATCTACGCGTATTTATTACGTGATAATTTTGTTTCTCTACACGTATACATCGAATCGCAGAAATTTATTCGTACTCTCGTTCGTTTACAACCACCACCCCTTTCCCCGCCACTGTAAAATTGAAATAATTTATATTTCCTTGTAATACGACAAAAGCTTTCAAAATTCTTTTACGGTAAAACCTATTTTTCGAATTATTCAATTTTCAAATTGATAAATATAAATGTTCGTTGCGGAACGAACATTTTATTGTTAGAGAGAAATTTAATTTCGTTTAAAATTAATACAATATTAATAATAATTGTAAATATTAATTGTTTTTAAATTAATAGTAAAAACGATACGAATATTATTGTGGCAGACTTATCAAATATATGTAAAAATATATAAGTATTACTTATTCATATTATATATATATTTTCAATTTCAATTAGAAAAAAATGAATTTCGTAATTTTCCCTACCGAAAAGAAAAGGAAAAGAAAGAAAAAGGGGGAAACGAACCTTTCACTTCCGCGTTTGACCGTACTACGGTATAATACATACTATATATATCGGCATGCCGATAACCGACGCAACGAGGAACGAATTTCGATGAGAGGAAACGGGGGAGGGTAGTGTAGTAGTGGTGTAAGATGAAAGGGGTTTTCCGAGGGTAACTGGGACGGAAGGGCGCGTTGCTAGTATTGACTCGAGAGGAGCTTTCTGGTGCATGGGCGGAGTTTTCGAGCTATCCCTGTCTTTCTCGCTCCTTTTAAACTACAGTGGCGTCGGTGGTGGCGGTTGCCCTCTCAAATGGAAGTGGGGATGATGCTCGTTGCTGCACGAAAGGGGAAAGGAAGGAAGGAAGGGGCTCCTGCTGTTACTGCTGCTTTTCCACGCAACCCTCCCTCCCACCCTCCGTACAAAACCACCCTCCCGTTTCTTTACTCGCGACAAGCGACAAAACTTCCACCGAACCACCGGTGATCCAGCAATGGCGGTAGGACTTGTTGTATTTCGCTTTCGAGGTAAACCCCTTCCCCCCATAACCATTCCCTTTCTACCTTTTCGATCTTCATCCCTACCTTTACCTCTACGAACGATTTCCCCTCCTCACCTCTTTCCTCTTGCTACTGCTGCTGTTGGTGCTGCTGCTGCTTTGAGGGACGAGTTAGAAAGAGATAGAATGAGATCCAAGTAGTGGCTAGAGGGAGGGAAGAGGGCAGAGGAAAGGTAGGTAAAGAGAAATAAAAGAGACGGAGCTAACTCTTACTGAGGGCAACTCTTCGATGGTCGGGAGAAAAAAGGGAGGAGTATAGGAGTATAAGTAGAAGAGAACGCGAACGATGGAGAAAGATAAAACTACAGAGTGAGAGAGAGTAAAGGGAAAAGGTGGGAGACTATATCGCTCGGAAGCAGTAGCCTCCATTTATTTTATTACATTATCATACCAACTAGGCGCTCGATAAGTGGGACTTTAAAGCGAAGGTTCTCAAATCGTTTTTCTTATGGAGGTACGATTCTAAAAGCATGACTCGGTGTTTTTTTTTGCCAGATAACGTCGTCTCTATCTCTCTCTCTCTCTCGTCGTGCATCTAAACTTATTCAATTTATTTTTGATTCTTTCATATATTTATTTTCTGTTTTTTTATTGTATTTATACATTTCTTTTTTGTCTATAATTATACTCCTCGCACCCTTTTTCATACGCTTTTGTCATCTTCGACGCGTTAAAAATAATCTACGATAATAATAATAATAATAATAATAGGAATTGTTTTGTTCGAAAAGATTTGTCTTGGATAATTTTGAAAGAGGTGACGGGGAAGGAAGACACATCGAAATACGAAACGCAAGTAGATATCGGTGATATTCGAATGGAATATTAATAATATTGACAGGGAGACCTGGGAGGGAAAGGGAGGAAAAGAGAGAGAGATGGAATTCATCGAAAAACCCTTTTGGCAAACGCACTGATAAACAAGGAAATCCGATTCCCAAAACAAAAAGCATAGGCGACGTGTGTCCGTGCAAACCGTCGACCGGCGGTACCACCATTGATTATCAACTTAAATTTAAATGAAATTAAATACAAGAGGAGGAGTGTGTAGTACGTTTATACCGAGCTGTTTTACAATTTCGTTGGTATTAACTATTTTGGTTGGGCCACGGTACCGTAATTCAATTGGAAATAAATATGAAATAGGAGAGACGCGCGATTAATTGAATCACCCAGCCAATGATATTGGATATTATTTTATTGAAATAGAACTGCCGATGTAAATTGTCGATCGAATAATCTCTACATCTTTTTCTTTTTCCCTCTCTCTCTTCCTCTTTTTTTCTCTGTTTTTTTTTTTTAACCATTCTCGTGTTAATCTCAAAACTTTTCGGCCCATACCCCACACCCCCTTTGTACACGTTTTTTACAATTTTTTTTTCTCTTGAATTAAATTGTAAACAATTTTATTTTTTTTTGTCCATGTGAAACAAATTGGTATATAAAAATACGTAGGAAATTTGTTCTTCCTTAGTTTTCTTCGAAACGGTTAAGTATTGGGTCTTACTACTGACACGATGTATGAATCCCTTCGACTGTATAAAATTGAACGAAAATTGATATCCTGTCAACTTGAGTCACCTTTTTTTCAGTTAAAAAATATTGACAAACATATAAACGTTAGGATTTATATATTTTATATATTGAAATTGTTTATATTATAAAAAGAAATCATAAAAATATATGAACACATGAATTTCCTATTATGTGTTTTTATATAAACGTTTCTCTCAATAAATTTTGATACAGTTAACGGTTAAAGTTCTTTTCACGATAGAGTATAAGGGATCAGATTGAAGAAAATCCTTGGAAATTTTTCATTCGACCTCTTCCACGATCTACGAAATACGACCGTTTGAATGACGTCCAAAAGAAAAGAAAAGAAAAGAATATATCAAGACTTTCTGGTCACGTATAACCTAAGGATTATTCGAGATCTCGCTTTCGAAATCGAATGGAGCCTACTTCATTTCCCAACTGATATGTACATATCATTTTTATGTTCTCAATTGAAAGAAATAAAATATTAATATCTTTTTCTGTAATTTTTTTATTTCATATAAATATTCGAACCAATGTTTTTTTAATAACATGTTTCACTCTTCTTCTTTTCAATTTATTCGTATTTCGCGTTTCTAAAAAGTAAACAGACGTTTAAATAAAAGAAAAAAGAACATATATATATAAAATTTCTATTTCGATGGTAGAGGTACCAATGATATAAGATTTGTCTAACGTATTCATTTGTGTGTGTACAAATAATGATAGGAATTTTGTTTTTCTTTAATTAAAAAAATAAAAAAGAATGATACTCATTATAATATTTTTCAAAAGACGCATGAAAAGTTGTTGAAAGGATGAAGAGAAGATATCGGAGAAAAAGTTTCTAACGCGGAGTAGAAAATAAAGCTAGGATGGTCAGGAGAAGCTATTGGGCTACCTTTATCCCCTTACTTTTCCTCGCTTGTTGCCTCTCATTCTCCCTCTTCCCAAAAATCAATAACTACGCTGACGGTCACCGTGTGATAGACATTATATATATATATAACGTAACTATCAAATAATTATATCAAGATTATCAATCGAGAGTACAAAAATAACATTTTCTAAAAATATTATTATTATAATTTTAAGTATATACACTGTTCGTGTTAACAACGTGTATACATTTTCTATATATATACGTATATAGATATATGTTTTATTATTTTATATTATGTTATTTTATCGAGCATACGATAATAACGTAATTAATTGAATAAAATTATTCACACGAAATAATGATATAATTATTATCTCTTTATGATTAAAGAAATGTTATTTGATTTTACAAAAGAGTATTATTTGATATATATTGGCTATTTTCCAATTATATATGAAGTATCTTAATTATATTATCTACGAATGGATTTTTTTTTTCAAGCAACCCAATCACGGAAACGTATACTTCCGCGGGACGAACTCAATTTCGAGTTAAACAAGGAGCATCTTTACATAATTTACCGTTGCGTAAAATCCAACGTCAAAGGGACTAGAGCTTTTTAAGGGTCCTGTTCCTTCTTAAAGGTTTCGATATATGCCTCGACTTTCAAAGAGAAAATTGCTTCGACGCGAAAAGGGGGAGCATCCCTTGCAATGATTTTCCTTCAAGGAGTTTTATCCTTAAGAAAATCTGTAAACATCTTAGACGCGAATTTTCATTATCAAGGTATTAGAAATACCTCTCTATTATTTATACATTTAAAATAATTATTAAGTAATTGTCAAATTATTATAGGATCAATTATTTAATCTATTATTTAATTATTTTCTTTAAATTGATCTCTTCAATATGTGTATCTTTTAAATATTTTATAAACATTTAATAATTAATAATTATTTTGTGAAATATATTTATATATAAATACATATATATATATATCATAGTTTTTTAGGAACATAGGACTGAAATAATGCATACATGCTAAAATGCAACTTTGTTAGCTTTCATCACTTATATGACGCATTTCCGGGTATAAATAAATATTCTTATTTTGAACTATTGAACCTATTCCCGCTCTATGTAAAATCATTTCCAATACACCTTGTATACAAACATATATACACGTGTATATATATATATGAACGAACATATACCATAATATAATAAAATAAATCTTCGTTGAGGTGCTGCTATCTAACAGAACTTTTTATGAGTAACGATTATCGACTGCGAATTAGCATTTACTAAAAATCTGTCGATAAAGAAAATTCAAATATCTATAATTTACTTATTTTTGTTTATAAATATTTAAAGACAAATATTTTTTTCAAAAAGTTTGACAAATGTTTTTTTATTTCAGAAATGTATAAACTTAGTCAAATATAATTTAAGTGTAAATTTAATGAACGAATACTTATATCAATATATTATTATTAATTAATATTAATTTTAAAGACTCTGTCTTTATAAATTTTGTTCTCGAGACAATATATTAAAGATTATAAAAAATGTAATAAAAATATAGTTATTTTGTAAAAAGCATTATCGTACATGCTATGCTGACATTGCACATCGAAATCCAAGATTTCCAGCAGATGTATCAGGCGTATTTTGACTACGTGCAGCGCATCTGTACCGATAACAATACATTTTATGACATAAGTATGATCCACCTTTTTTTACTTTGTCTGAACCACTCGGTGGTCCTTTCTAAAATATTTAACATTAGAAAACGTTTATTTAAAAAATAAGTTAAATACAGATCAAGTTTATTTGATTGGAATTATTACTTACAGGATTTGTTTGTTGATCACTCGAATGCTTTGTGAACCACCAGTCTGATGTCCATTCCCAAACGTTGCCAACCATATTATGTAATCCATATGAATTTGGTAGAAATTCTGTAATTGGAGCAGTACCGACGAATCCATCCTCTTTTGTATTATTGTATGGAAATTCTCCCTGCCAAATATTTGCTCTAGAAAAAAAAAGTAAATATTAATTATTCTTCCCTGCATGTAACTAATTTATATATTATTTTTGTATAAATGTAGTTTGATACCTGAACTGTTCTTTGGGAGTTAATTTATTTCCCCATGGAAATAATTTGTCAGATAATCCTCCTCTACATGCGACTTCCCATTCTGCTTCTGTTGGTAATCTTTTATCTAACCAATTGCAATATGCGAATGCATCATTCCAAGAAACATGTATAACTGGATGATCCATCCTGTCTAAATAATAGTAATTAAAATATTTTAATCATAAATGATAAAAATTGTATTATTATGTAGTAGGATTCTAAATATAAAAAAGCAACTATAATTTATATTTCTACCATAACAATTACAGCTAGATAAACTTACGTTTTATAGTTGATTGAGAACCTTCAGGATGTTGCCATGTAGCTCCCTTCACATGTAGCCACCATGGTGCTTGCGCAACTACCTGTTTTATTTCTTTCTTAACATTTTCTTCTAAAAGACCTTCAAATACAAATGAATCTCCAAATTGTTCCGCTTCTGTTTTATATCCGGTTAATTTGACAAACTCAGAAAAATCCTTATTGCTTACTTCAAATTGATCTATGTAGAAACTATCCAAGACAACTTCTCTTTTTGGTCCTTCGCCATCGGCTACAAAAACTGGATTGTTGGTTCCTATTGAAAATGTACCACCTTTTACTTTAGCCATATTTTTAATATTTGGTTTTTCTTTATTGTCCTTTTTCTTCACTTTCTGAATATTGTTCACCGAACATTGTTCTTCTCCATTCATAGTATAATGTGATTGTCTATTAATTTGGCTTCCACAGTGATTATTTTCTTCGGTAGAAAGATCAATTATAAACAATAAAAATAATATGGCCCATAACTGGGCATGCCAAAAATTCGACATATTCAATATCGTAAATGAATAAATTCTGATTTAACTTTGAAAACCATAGAAAATAAGAATAGTTGCATATTTGCTTTTAAAGATAATTTAATTAGAACATCTGTGTCAAGAACATTTTTATGTCAATTGTCACTTCAAATGATTTAATGCCACACTCACATTTAATATATTAGTTTTTTGAAATATTTACTTTCGTTGAATTAAAAAGAAAAGTTTCCTATTTAATATTAAAATTATTGAATTTAATTATATTTGCAGATATTTATCAAATACAATCTATGCACGTGACGATGAAATTTGAGGTTAACATTATTATCGATAAAACACGAAATCATTTTAATTGCAAGATTTGAATGTAGATAGCGCTGCATAGAATCACAGTTTACCTTATCGACACACCTACACATACTTAGTAAATGGCAATCAGTGATAATATGAGGTGGATATAACCTATCACTAAATGCCACGTATATTTACGTGTCATGCTTAAAAACTTAAATTTTCCTCGAGAAAAGTATTTCCTTTGGGATGGATAGTTAATAGTATTTTACTATTTTAAATTTATTCAATAATAAACAGTGAAATATATATTGAAATATATACTGTGACAATAGATGATTATTAATCGTGCGAGATGTCGAACAGTAAACATTCCAAATTATTTATTTGTGCCACCGGTATATTTATATGTTACTTTTACTTTGGCATGTTACAAGAGAAGATAACGAGAAGTCAATATGGTGATGAAAAAAATAAAGAAAAATTTACGTATATGTTTGCTCTCGTTTTCACACAATGTTTGGTCAATTATACGTTCGCCAAGATGATATTATTAACAGTTATGAAACAGGGTGAAGATACAACACCTACGTTATATTATGCTATTTCTTCTCTGACATATCTACTTGGTATGGTTTGCAGCAATATGGCTTTACAATTTGTAAACTATCCAACTCAAGTAATAGGAAAAGCTGGAAAACCTATACCCGTTATGGTACTTGGTGTATTACTAGGCAACAAGGTGAATTAGATTATCTTTTTGTTTGAATATAACTTTGTTTTTTAATGCAATTATTGACAGTAATTTAAACAATGAATTCTTTCGTTCTAGGTATATCCGATCAGAAAATATGCTTTTATATTTTTAATCGTGATTGGAGTTGCTTTATTTATGTATAAGGATGGAAGTATGTCGAGTAAACAAGTGGAAGGACAAACGTGGTTTGGCGAGTTGTTACTTTTGTTATCGTTAACAATGGATGGATTAACAAGTGCAGTACAAGAACGCATGAGAGCAGAACACAAATCTAAATCTGGACATATGATGCTTAATATGAATCAATGGTCTGTTGTATTTAGTGGCATAGTAATTCTTATCTCTGGTGAATTGTTTGAGTTCATCAAATTCTTACAACGTTATCCTTCTACCATTTGGCATATTTCAACATTTTCTTTGGCTGGAGCATGCGGACAATATTTTATATTTTTAACAGTTGCTGAATTCGGTCCATTGCCATGTTCAATAATAACAACTACTAGAAAATTTTTCACTGTTTTAGGATCTATATTAATTTTCGGTAATAGCCTTTTACCTAGACAATGGTTAAGTACATTTATAGTATTTATGGGTTTATTTTTGGATTCCATGTATGGCAAAGATAAACCGAGTAGAAAAGAAACAGTCAAGTAATCAGAATCAGTGCAAAAAAAAAGTAATCATCGTTCCTTGAGTATCTCGTTTTATTCTATTTTAGTTAAATTACTTTGATATTGAGAAATACCTATCGAATGCCTTTAATCAAAGTACATTTTCTATGCCGATGAAATCAATACTTTTTTATGTATTAGATTCACATAAAATTAACTACACAGAGAATGTATCTGTAAAATATGTTTAGAAGACTTTATTATAAAAATACTATATATATATAGAATAATTGAAGCGTCAATCAAGTAGGCACAAATGCTAGATTATATAAAAATCTTCCAAATGTATACACTTTTTATTTAGATTCTATTATATTTATTTAAAAACAAAAAATGGAAAACTAAAAAAGTTATAATTTGTAATTAAAGATATATCTGTTTTTCGTTGGTACGTACGTACTCTTGAATATTGATAATAATTCTCTATTGTTATATTTATTTTATATACTTGGTGTTTTCTATGCATAAATACTTATTATTTATGTAAAATATTATGCATTTTATATCAGGTATAATTATTTATCTGCTCTCTGATATTTTCTCTCTTCCTTTGATATCTTCCCGACTTGGTCTCAATTAAAAAACAGACTAAAATACAAAAGCTATGTAATGTATTTCAAAATGATTCAAATGAAATATCCTAGCTACAACATATATAATCTATAGTTATATTTTTTGTACCACATTAGTCTTATCAAATCCTTTTCCTTTTGCTAAAATATAATCACATGTCCTTTGTTGTAAATTAGATTTTTCCTAAATAATTTCAAAAAGAATATCAAAAAGTTCTAACACGAATACTTCATATCGTTTAAAACAAATTATTAAATTAACGCGTGACACGATTACATGATGTTGATGTATACAAATGATATATTCGTATTTATTTAAATGTAGATATTATACATTGGCAATCTTCGATAATATAAAACGATCTATCTTTTCCATTTGATTTAGTTAATTACGTGTAAACGATGTCGATACTGAATTTAAAGATTCCTTCGCGGTGGAATTTCCGAGCGCCAATCGACCGATTAAATTCCAAGTCACAATTATTTATTTCTTTTTTTTTTATCTACCTACGTAAAAATCAAGAAATACATATATATATATATATATATATATATATAAATTTATAATCGAGAATCGTTATATTTATTTAAAATCCAAATTGATTGAGAAATCGCGAATGAATATCAAGATTTTGTTAGATTAAAGATATACGAGAATGGGGGGTGGAGTTTGAGATAAATCTTGGGGAAAGTAATAAATATGTATATATATATATATATATATATATACTTAAGTAGGTAAAGTTGACGAAGTAGAATAATCTATTCGGATCTTTCAGAATGTTTAAAACACATACGAGATAATCGATAATCAAAGTTATCTACACGTAGAAGACTTTAGTACAGTACGTGTATTTTATTTTGCAATGACACAACACGTAAGATAAAATTGTGCACGTATACAAGTTAATAGTAAAGAAGGAGGATGAGGTGCGGGGCGGGTGGAGGGAGTGGGAGGGAGAGGGGGAGGTTTAAGAGGGAGAGTCGTAATCAGTTAAGTCTATCATAAATGCTGAAGTCGCTGCAAAAGAAGCAGTTTGTCGTAGGTAGTCGCTTTGGTGGTAGTCATCGTATTTTTTAACGTCGGTGTCCATTATCATTATCCATATTATACAACCAAAGGATTCGTGTGTGTGTCAAATCGTAACATATATTTTTTTAAGGATTAAATAATAAATATTACATTAGATAGTTATGAACACCGGCCTGAGATTTATCATAACTTGCATCGTATCTTTAACCACGTGCTTGCATTTCGTGCAAGCGCAAAGTATTGACAATGGTGGTGAGTTTTAAACTGTCGAGATCTATGATATTCGACTGATGAGTTGTTTTACTTTTTTATCTATCTGTTCGTCTTAAGAGAACATCGATTCAAACTAATAAAGAAAAAAAAATATATTATATATATGCATAATATGTTAATTGTAATTATAATAATATTATATTATTTTTTTGTAATAAAATAATAACAATGATGAATAATTTTAATTAGATTTTATCGTTCGAGTTTTGACGGATTGAGAAAATAAAAAGAAAAAAATGTTCTATATAAAACACAATTATATATATATATATATATAAATATTGAACGAGAATTATCATCGATCATTCGAAGGACGGATATCATCCCTGCAGCAGATGAAAATACTCGATATAGAGTAATCATTATTATCATTTAACATTGAAATTTTGTAGTTTCGGTAAACGTTGATATATCGCGTAGGAAAATCCAATTGCAAGATAATGTTTTTCCTGTCATTAAGGAAAAAAGATATCGATTACTGTTTACAAATATTTTTTAACGTATTAAAAATAATATTCGTTCGTGTGAAGTATTATACCAATTTTAAGAAATAATTTGTCTCTTTTCTTTTCTTAAATTGGTAAGGATAATTTTAGATTCGAGACGCACTTATTATTAACATTATACCTGTATGTATGTGGATGAATAGTTTCGAGAAACAAAAGAAGACATTGGTGATTTTCGATCATTATTATTATTATTTTTGTCTGTAACGTATATGGGAAATAAAGGATTATTTCAAAAAATGGAAAATTGAATAAACTTAAAGTTTATTCGGACGATGAATTTTTCCGCGTTGCGTCAGGTTGCAGGGTGTTGTATTTGTATACGTATTTCCGTGTTTGTTTATGCGAATCATAATAGATCGATGCATTATTCAGATATGGCAAATAGTTTAACTTGGCAATGTTTTCGATTTAAACGGATGATTAGTTAGTTATACCAGATTTTTACTCTGTCATTTATTTCGCATAAAAAAAAAGTAATACGATAATTGCATTCCAAGAAATTTAAATAAATACATTTAAACGTAAAAAGAAAACATTTTCGTTATCACGTTAACCACAATAATAATAACAATAATAATAAACCCATTGAGCAGAAAGTATTTTCTTAGAAATTACGATCTTACGTTAAGATACTTTGTGTTCAAACACAAATAAAATAATGATAAATGATGTAAAATATTTCAACGAAAATGCATCCATACACATATATTTATATTTATAATGATGACATATATATATATATAAAACCGCATAATCCATTGTCCCACGCGATCGTATATTCACATTTGCATCTACATGATTTAAGAGAACGTATTTTAAGAGAGATGTGCAAAAAGTATATAAATATATAATGCATACATTAAAATCATGATTCGTGAAATATTATTTAATTATTTTACTCATGGTTTTTTTAGAATCCGTGATCAATGGGATTAAGGAAAGCGAGAATTGTACACCTCGTTCGATCAATGACTTCCCAGAGGACATTTTTACGGTAGAACAACGTGCACAAGGGGCTGTTATTTTACACGCCTTCCTTGGTTTTTATTGCTTTTTACTGACGGCTTTCGTATGCAACGATTACCTTTTACCTGCACTCGATTGCATTTGTTCCGGAATAAACATATCGGCTGATGTAGCTGGAGCTACATTCCTTGCTACCGCCAGTTGTTTTCCTGAACTTTTCGTCAGTGTAGTTGGTACATTCTTAACCGAATCTGACCTTGGAGTTGGTACCGTGGTCGGTAGTGCAGTATTCAATACATTTGCTACTACTGCATGCGGTGCACTTTCAGCACGACACGTGAGTAATTTCAAATTTTATTCAACAAATTTTTGTTCTTCATATACCTATATAATTATATATATTTATATTCGTCATATATGTTATTGTAAATACGTGCACACGTGTATTTTTCCTTTTTCGTTATTTTCAATCTGACTTAATTCCGCGCCTAACAAGTTCATTTAATAATAAGAAGATAAGATTAATAGTATCGTCACAAAAAAAAAAAAAACAATTATATCTTGTGAGTCGATTGAACTTCTAAACCGGTTAGTATATATATAGACACTAATCATTATTCAACTGCCTCGATTACGTTTGTATATTGTTTAACTCCGACTATTATACTTCAATTAATATTTATGACATTATGATCGATTTTTCTTGTTAACACGTCGAAAGTAAACAAACTCAAAGATAGGATTCCCCCATTTGAAGTAGTTTTATGACGATTGGGAATTTTCATCGTAAGATCATAGTTAGGTAAATTATGTATCATTTATTAACATAAAATAATCGTAAAGGTGTGCAATTTTGATTGTATTTTTCAGAGTGTTTCTTTTCTATTTTTTCTTTTTTTCGTTCTTTTTAACTCTTCCTTTTCTTATTCGAATATTTAAAGGTCAAGCATAAAATAATACTTGAAAATGTTTATTGTTCGCGTTGTAAAATGTTAGTTACATTTTACATTACTTTGTAGATTATCTTTTATTAAATAGTTAACCTTCGTTTTTTTTGTTGTCTCATTACCATTTTCTTGAGATAAGAAGAAGGTAACGTTTATAACTTTTAAGTAACACAAAATGTATTTATGATTTATCAATGTATAAGATAATATTTGAATAGATATTGAAAACACGTAAATATGTAAGCAACGTCTATACTATATCCGCAAATATGTCCATATTGACGAGTAATTATAAAATTATAAAGCGACAGATTACATCATATAAAATATTAAAAAAAGAAACAAAAATTATATCAGTCATCTCGAATGTGTGACATTTCATTTCCATTCAATTTTTTATACCGGATTTAAAATCTTCACTTTTGACCGATTAAATCTTACGAGCATTCGTAATTAATTTCGTTCGCGATTAAATATATTAATGTTTAAAATGGAAATAGATCAAGTTTTTTTAATTGAAAGATTAAGTATTACCTTGTGACGGTCAATATTTTCTCTTTCAATGGAGTCGCCGATATCTTCTCGTACGATCGAACACACACCGCGAAGCTCTTAACTAAATATCTTCTTCATCTTTGATCGTCGTAATCTGCGACATCTAATCGAACTCGAAATTTAATCTGCGAGTGCAAAATCGCAGATAAAAGAAAAAAAAATAAGAAAAGAATAAATAACCTAGTCAAGAGCATTTATCGTCTACGTCAACCCGCGCGAGTGTTGTATTATTTAATAATATTTCAATAATTGATTCATTAAAGGAAAAAAACATAATTCAATGTTAGATGCGCATCTTCGTTATTAAAAACACAAAACTAGTTGTAATTAAGCATAGTTATAAACATGCGTAAATAAGTATGCGTACATATATATATAGTATTTTCGATTTTTATTCACTTATGTTATTTTTATAATAATAATGATGATAATGATGATGATGATGATGATGATGATAATATATAAGCCGATCATTTGACAAAATTGATTAAACAAACGAAACAAACAGTTGGAAAAAATTGATTGAGTTGCATTAGTCGTGTTGTGTCATTTATTATTCAATATGATTATCAAAATCGTTTTGTTATTTAAATAACGCGAAACTTATTTGTCAAGAAAATTAATTATAAATCTACATAGTAGAATTAATCGTTCACATATACGATAAGTCACAAGAATATTCGTACTTGTTTTCACTATAAATTTGAAATAAATATGTAAAACTTCCTAAATATAAATCTAAATAATTCAATTGATATATCACAATTTGAAAAATATAATAATTCTAATAACATATTTCTGTTTATATAAAAATTTGAAGAAAAAATATTGTATAACAAAAAAAAAATATCAATCATTTTTAAATTAATAAATATTATAAATATACGAATACTCTCTCCCCTTGTGACCAACTCGTATTTATACGCGTGTCAACTTAATATGATTTAATATATCGAATATAAAAAAAAGAAAATAGAATAGAAATCAAGGTGTAATAAAAAAGGTTTCAAACGGGAGAATATAAGAATAGGGCCAATGAGAAGGAAAACAATAGTAAAATAGAATAAAATGTTCTCTTTTCGATGTTATTTTAGTCAAAATCTCTCTTTATTGCATACGAACGGATTCGAAAGAATGTGTGGTGTCGAGTTAAAGTTTAAACGGCGCTAATGGGATAATCGATATTCCAATTATCGTAAGTAAATCTTATTTTATCATATCACTTATAATATACTACGCGTTAAAGAAGAGCCGTGTTAAGATAATAATCATTCAAGACGACGTTAACAACGACAACGCGACAATGACAACGACGACAACGACAACGATGTCAGTCGACATTGTGTGCGTGTGTTACGTTTTATTAATATTTTATTACTATTATTATTATTATTATAATTATAATTATTATTGCTCCGAGACGATAAAATTCGATAAAACGAATTCGTGACACTAAAAGTCTAACGATTCATGTCTCGGTATTATTTAACAAGATAGGACGAGGAGGAACGCACCGGTATATTAATAATATTATTTTTTTTTCTTTCTAATATTATTCAATTAGGGGAAAACCGAAACTTTCTTTTTATTTTAACCCCCACACTAAGCGCAGCCGCCAATTCTGTTTCTTTTCCTCCCCTCTTATAATTTTTTCTTTTCTTTTTCTTTTTTTTTTTTATCCTTCGTCATTATTATTTTATTTTCTTCGTCTCGGAACGATCGTTCGGTGACATACATACGTTGACGTGATATTCGTGATGCGAATTACATTTTTCTTCTTTTTTTTTTATCATCGTCGCACGAAACCATTCGTTGTATTTTTTTTTCCTCCTTCTAAAAATCCCTCTCGTCACCCATTTACCACCCACTCACATATAATCGCATTATTTTCGTCACGAAAATCACGCCGATCGAATATCACTTATGACAGATATCCGATTTTACGTATTATACATTGCTTTTAATCGTTATCGATACCTTTTCATACATCATCCCACCACCCCTTGCCCCCGTATGCATATACGCGTGTGTGTGTGTGTTTGTGTATATATATATATATGTATATTACAAGTGCAATAGATATTTATAATTTGTAACCAAATTTCACGGTTAATATGTCTCTTAATTTTTTCTTTTCTTTATTTTTGTTCTCGTATGTTTTATCGGAAATCTTCAAATAATCAGGGTATACAACTAGAATGGCAAATACTGTCGCGCGATTGCATAATCTACGTGATATCCGTTGGTTTGTTGGTATTGGTTATGTGGGACGGCCTGATCACCTGGTACGAAGCTACGATCTTCATAGTATTGTTCGTTGGTTATTTGGTCCTTCTGTTCTCCGGCGAAGGGATAACACGATGGTATAACAAGATGAAACATCTTTGTTGGAACGGTACCGAATTTACGGAAGAAAGTGGTGAGTTAGTTCATTCATCCGTTCTTTTTAAATATCGTTTGTGTTCTCTTTCGTTTTTTTTTTTTATACCTTTTTGATTATTTATTTCTTTTTTCTTTTGTTTTGTTTCTTCTTTTCCCCTATATGAAATCTGTTCTCATTTGATACGAAAGAGAAATATGGCAGGAAGAGGCCACCGAGAGGATAAAAAAATGAAATATACAAATTTGTTGTTGTTGTTGTTGTTATAGCTGCTGCCAAACCGACAACCGAACCGATGTTGCACGGCATGTACAAACCGTACGTTCATGGTGACCTAATAGCCGAGTATAGAAAAAAAAGTATCACCAAGATAGCCGAAATTAAATCGACCAATAAGAATTTCGAGGAACCACCAGAGAAGATCGAGGATTCGATCGATTATGTCGAACCCGGTAAGTTTATTATAATTTTAATATTAAATATCTTCCCGAAAAAAGAAAAGTGTTAACCTGAGTAATACTTATTTTGTAATATATTTCCTTTTTTTCTTTTTTTTTTCTTTTCAGATACGCCATTTGTATTACCCAAAGGTAATTTAATTACGAAACTATGGTTTTACTTTACCTGGCCATTAAGGATTTCATTATTTGTCACCATACCGGATACCAGGTACAAAAGATTCCGTTCGTGGTATTTCGTAACATTTTTCGTTTGCACCATGTGGATCGTAGTGTCTTCTTATATGGTATCTTGGATGATGACCGTTGTTGGAGACACCATGGGTATTCCCGATTCAGTTATGGGAATAACTTTTCTATCGGCTGGTGGTAACATGCCTGAACTCGTCTCGATCGTTATCCTTTCAAGACAAGGTAAAAAAAAAAAAACAACGATTGTGATTATTTCTATTTTTCACTCATTCATTAAATTTATATGCTTTTTTTTCCCCCATTGTTTTTTATTTTTTAATCTTATCTCTCTCTCTTTCTCTCTCTCTCTCTCTCTCGTACGATATAACGAAAAAAAAATCTTCGAAGTATTCGAAAGCAGATTTCTTTTCCAATCGAATATAAATATATTTTCTTTTTTGTTGAAATGTTTGTCTAGGTAACGGTGACATGGCCATGAGCAACACATTGGGTGCCAACACTCTCGATATTCTTCTATGTTTGGGTTTACCGTGGTTGATTAAATCTATAATGTCCGGCAAAGACGTAGAAATCATATCCGGTGCATTATCTTACAGTGTTCTATCGATCATCGTATGCGTTATATTTTTCTATTCGGTTACGGCATTTTATAAATTTAAATTGAACAAAAAAGTTGGCGCGGTTTGTCTCGTTATGTATGTTATATTTTTAATATTTGCGATATCGGTGGAATTGAACGTTTTCTATCAAATTAATTTCCCTATGTGTCCTCGATAGTTGCCAAAAAGAGAAGAAACGAAAAAAACGTTCTCGAATATAAGAATAGAGAAATACGTGAGTACGATAGTCAATTTATAACTTTAACGTGTGTGTATGTGTGTGTATTGTATGAGAGGAAAAGAGAATGAAAGTAAATACAATATATTAAAGTATAAGGGAAATAATTATTTATGGCAGATGTGTGTGTGCGTGTTATGTATTTGCACGTGTATGTTGCATATTTGAGTTTAATTTAAGTAAACGTATAACAAATAATACTCAGGGTATTCTCGAAATAGAGTAACTAAACAAATGTTTAGCTTTAAATCGAAATAATGTTAATATATTATTTGAATTTAAGTAGTCAAAGGTTTGAATAAATGTGACAAGGTGTTAGAACCTCTTGAAAAAGGGGAGAAGAGTACAAACGAAGATGCAATAATTTTTAATTTTAAAAGAGTAAACAGAAAAAAAATCAAACAAACGACAGAGAAAGAGAGGCAACATTTTATAAGATTTTTCTTATCAACTAACAGTATTAATATTACATTTTAAACAAAATATTTGTCATCAAATTATATCGAGAAATATTGGAAAGTATCGCTTGTGATTTTTCGCGCGTACGAGATTATTTAATTGAATTTAATTTGATTTTTAATTGCTTTTCTTTTTCTTTCTTTTTTTCTTTTTCTTCTTTTTAATAATAAATCCTCTCGTAAAAACGTTTCCCCCCTCCCCAACGATGTTTGGTCATTAGATATAATTATAAGAAGAATAATAATAAAAATAATTCGATTTAGGTTTTTCATAATAATAAACAGTATCCTTTATTTTTATTGTTTCGTAATCGATGGCAACGAAGGGAGGAAAATCTTGACGCGGGTTTCTCGTCGTAATATAATAAATGAGAAAGGAGAAGAACAAAAAAAAATTAGAAGAGAAATAAAAAATTAATTCGCCTAATTCGATATATTCTACGTAATGTAATTTAATATTTAAATAGGTGTAAATCTCAGTGCCTAATAGAGAGAGAGAGAGAGAGAGAGAGGGAGAGGTATTTATTTATAGTTATATATCCTCGGATGCATTTAAAAACGTATTTATATTAATATGCATGTTAATTAAATTCAATTGATTGGTTGATTGGTGCACGAACGTGATGACGAGTATATTAGCGTGATTTTATAATGCGAGAAAGAGAGAGAGAGAGAGAGAGAGAGATATAGAAATAGAATGATAGTTGAATAGTAAAACATGCGAAACTTTGAATATAGTTAATAAAGTTTTGTTAAGAAAAAAAAGAAAAAAAGAAAAATTCGCTCATGACCGTTCTCAGACGAACGCTTGCTTCCCATATTTGGTTTCTTCGTAAATATTTTTTTTTGGTCTTCTTTATCCTTTTCCATTTTTAGTTTCTTTTTCTATTCCTTCGTTAGTTTCCTCTTTTCGTTCCTTTTTTCCACGTTCGACGGAACAATTTGATTCGTGTAAAGGAGTTGTAAAACGATATATAAAATAGAAATATCAACGTGAGCGACGGATAATATTTATTTACAGGGTGTATCCGATAATTGTGATCAATTTAGTTCATATAATTACGGATATTTGATGTTTATTTCGGATACATCCTGTATAACATCGTAATAATATTTTTTAATGATAAAGCGGCATTATCACGCTGATCGTTTTCTTTTTTAAAGCAACGATCTTTCATATATTTTATATTAAATATTATAACTTTTTATAAAAGAAAACTCTTTTGTTTTTTCTTGTTTTTTTTTTTTTTTTTGTTTCTTTAAACGTGCAACAATTATCCCATGTTCGTTAAACTTTTACGCGAGCAATCATCAGCAGCAGAGAGAGACAAGGCAGGCAAGATATAATTGTATAAGTATACGTATTTTACATGTGTGTGTGTGTGTAAGTAAGTCGAAGTATATATATATGTTACAGTCAAAGCCAGAAATCAGTCATTGCTAGTAATTCTTCGGCATTACTATGAATGCAAAGAGCAATACTAGATATTCTATAGAATATCAAAGTATTATGTTCGATGCTTAGGAAAAACTGGAAGTATTTTTCAATTTCCAACTTCGTCGGAAGGCGCTTTGCATTGTTAACAATGCTGAGGAATTACTAGCAATGATTGATTTCCGACTTTGACGGTAACATATATGTATATATATATACCTCTCTCTTCGAAGGCAAAAATTATGCTAATTGTAAATATATTAACTTATCTTCTTCTTCGATTCATTTTTTACTCTTCTAATTTATTTCTTTCTTTCTTTCTTTCATTCTTTCTGTCTTCTTCTTCTTCTTCTTCTTCTTCTTCGTTCATTCATTTTTTTTTCCTTTTCTTTTTATTTTATCTTTTTTTTTTTTTCCTTTTTTTTTTTTCATTATTTCTTTCGTAATATTATTCGCGTGCGCATTTAATTTATTTGTCATAGATTTCTAAAAAAAAAAATCCTCGCAAAGAAACTTAGCCGTGCTGAAATATATTATATCTCTAATCTAATCTATCGAAATTTTTGGACGAAAATAACGTGTTATCGTTATTATTGTCCACCCCCCCCCTCTTCCCCACTTCCCTCTCCTAATCATATAATCCTTTCTGTTTTTAAATTAAACTTCTTCTCCTCTTCTTTTTCATCTTTTTAATAAGTATCGTCCTATCTTTGTCGATTAAATCTGGGGGAGGGGGGAGTGGGGGAAAATCGGAATTTATATCCAAAAAAAGCTCAATGTATTATTATTATTATTATTATTATTATTATTAATATTATTATTATTATTTAAATAACGAAAGAAAAAAAGATTGGATCTCTTGTTGTTCTTGTTTTTTTGCTACGTATGTAGGTGGTACGTAAATATTGAATTACGAACGAGACTTAACTTGGTCCTAATTATTTTTTATACTCGAACGATGGTTTCTTTTTTTATTTTATTCCTTATTCCTTCCCCTTCTTCTTCTTCTTCTTCTTCTTCTTTATCTCATATCATTATTATTGACGCTAAAAATTAAAAAGCGCGTCTCTCCGTTGATTTTATTCATAATAATTTGAATATTTGATCTCTCTCTCTCTCTCTTTCTTTCTCTCCATAACGATTTTCCAACGAAAATCTTTTTTTTCCTTTTCGCAAAATATCCTCCTCCTCTACCACCACCTCCTCCTCCTTCGTTATACGTGTATTTACATAATTGTATATATAATTATAGCTCGGAACGAGCTCACGCATTAATCATTTTATTTATTTTATTTATATATATATATATATTTATAGATTTTATTTATTTATTTATTTATATATCTAATCATGTCAAAACGCAATTTTTTTAAAATCATCCCTTCGCGTTCATCCCCAATTTGATTAATAGGAATATTCTCGATTCATATATAGGAAACTATGTGGTAGTTAATTAGCTTATCATCATCAACGTTGTTGTTGTGGCATCGAAAATGGCAATCACACAAACGTCGTCTTTTATTTTTATTTTTTATTAACTCTTTTCTCTCTCCCCGCTCTCTCTTTTTTATTCTTTATCTTTAAAGATCAAATAACAATCCGATCTACTATTTTATAATAAAATCATAGCGATCTTTTATCGCGAGAGTGTCACAATGTTTACTGTGATTATTCACTTTTAATTATCACGGCTCTTCCGTATTTATTAATCGCATTATTAATTATTAATGAACTCCATTTCATTTGAATTTTATTTTCTTATTTTTATATCGTTAAACGTAGTTTTTTTTTTTCTTCTTTATTTTTTTTTTTTCATTTTTCAACCGAAATATTACGTGTTCTTTTAATTATTTTATTTGTTTGTTTTTTTTTTTATTATGAAAAAAGCGATAATAATAATCATCATCATCATCATCTTCATCTTCATCGTAATAATAATAATAATAATAATAATAATAATAATATTAATAATAACAATAATAATTACAATCATAATCATAGTAATTAGAATTATTATTATTATTATTATAGTATAAGAGTGTCTCGGACGTAATCGTAATATGATCTACGTGTAGTAATAATTTCTCTTAATAATTTTCTTCTTCTTCGTTTTTTATTTTATTTTGTCTTTTTCTAATAAATTTATTCTATTCCGTCTTTTCGTGTGTCTTACGTCGGTATGTCTCTTCTTCTTCTTCTTTTTCTTTGATTTTTTTTTTCCTTCATTATTTCATCAGACGGAATTTTTATTTCATAATTCGTCGCGATTAGAAAAATATTTGAAAAATAAAGCAGCGGCAAGAGTAATTTATTGTTAGCAGCGGCAGCAACAGCAGCGGCAGCAGCAATAATAGCAGCAACAGCATCATCATCATCATCATCATCATCATCATCATCATCATTATCATCATTAATCAGTATTATTATTTTTTAATAGAATAAGTGTTGTTGCTCGAACGCGATATCGTAATAATTGTTGTTCTCTCCCTTATTCTCTCTCTCTCTTTCTCTCTTTCTCTTTATCTTTTATCTTTATAATTTTAATTCGAAAGATGAAAAAGAGAGTAGGACGATATTGACAAGTTTATTTAAAAATTAGCGTGGGATGGCAAAACCGTGTATCGACGAACACTACGGTTTTATTGTTTTATTCTTTTCCTTCTTCCTTTTATTAATCTCTAAGAAGCTTATTTCTAAAGATTAAAAAAGAGAGAGAGAGAGAGAGAGGGAAACGTATTCGTTATCAGAGATAGTTTCCTGTTTTTAAACAATCAACCCTTTCTTCTACTTCTTTATTTGAATTTCTTCTTCTTTTCTATTTCCTGAATAATCTGAGGATCACAAAATTATTTTTTTTTGCCAACGAATTTCTTCTAACACCCTCGTTATCTCATTCTCTCTCTCTCTCTCTCCTTTTATCTCTCGAATTTTATTTTTCTCTTCTCGAAACCCTTATGAACGAGTATACGAAAGAGTTTGCGTGAGAGAGAAAGAGAGTGAGAGAGAAATGCAATAAATGCGCGGAAAGACAAATGTTTGTGTGTATGTGTGTGTGTGTATATAAGAGAGAAAGAAATATTATAACTTTCTCGGCAAATCGAAGGTATTGTCATCATCTCGTTATAAATGTCCATTATGACGACAACGTGCACCGGAACAACAAAACATAATCAGCCATTTATTGTTGTTGTTCTTCTTCTTTTTCTTCTTTAACCAAATCTTGTTTAATCATTTAATTTCTTCCTCTTCTATTATAATTCTCTTCCTTAAGATTTATTATATCACACATATCCGGTGGCGTCGAAGCATGGATATCATTATCATTAATATTATTATTATTATTATTATTATTATTATTATTATTATTATTATTTGTTGTTATTATTATTTAAACGTGTATCATAAATCGATGCGTCGTGCGTGTGTCGTATTTGCGTCATCATCATCATCTCACTGATCCCACCATAATCATTCCATGTTCATTGTATCTCGCAGAATGACAACTTGTTGTTCATCTCCTTTGTTTGTTCCTGGTCTTGGCTGTTACCACCCTCGCTTTTAGGGCTGCCACCCTCGTCTAAAGAGCCCCCACCACTGCCGGGGGGGCAAATCGATTGTCATCTAAGTGCCAGGGTCGACACCATCGGTGGCCGGGACGGTTTGTTATCGAGTATCCTCTCGATCTCGCTCATTACGGTCGCGTTTAGCTTTGGGATTAACTGAAATTCAAAGATATTTCAATCCTTTTATTTTGTTAATAAAGTTTACATTATATTATCGCCAATTTTTAATATCTAGATATATTATTTTTATCTATAGGAGGAAGGAAGAGGGGATGGGATGGGAAAAGAAAAGAAGAGAAAAATGTTTTATCACTTTCTTTTTTTTTTTTTGTCTTCTAAATATAGGGTATACTTCGAAAGGATGAATACGATAATTATTAACACCTCGAATAATACCCCTTTGTTATTTTTATACTTCGTATAAATATATACGAGACACGTTGTCGAAACGTTCGATTTTTAAAAGAAAAGAAAAAAAAACATATATATAAGAATTCGTATTACGTTCTAGTTTAAAGGGGTTTTATTCTACACGCGATGTTATATATTTTCTTAGGATTTTTTTTTTAATCTATATAATCTGAGTGACGCGATAATCATTGCGACATATATTTTACCTGTAAACTCTGAAGGCTCTCATACAGTTGATCTGTATTTGACGCACCGAGGAGAAGGCACTGAACACTTTCATTCTTGAGAGACCACGCGATGGCTAATTGTCCGAATGAACATCCGAGCCTTTCGGCAAGTGCACAGACGTCCCTTAATTTATCCGAATATTTCCGCGTTTCCTCGTCCGCCGATTTGTCCTTCCATGCGTATTCCTACAAAATGTAACAATTCGTATATTCAATATATTCCTATATACATATATTTATTTTTTCTAATTTTTCTTTTTTATTTTTTTATTAAATTTTATATATATATATATCCACACGAACATCTAACACATTCGATCCCTACCGTAAAATAATATAATAATAATCGAAACGTTTAACGATTAAAACGCACCTCCTTATACAAAGACTGCGTTTCATCTTCCGTCCAACTGAAGGAAGAATACTTATTCTGAAATTAAATTAACAACTTTCTGAATCGATCGAGAAAGATGAAATAGTAGTAGTAGTAGTAGTAGTAGAAGTAGAAATAGAAATAGAATTAGTTGAGGAATAAGGAAAGATTCAAGAGAGAAGAAAGGAAGGAAATAGTAAAAGAGGAGTATTTTAAGGGGGATTAGTTACCAAGGTTCGATATAGTGAGCTCGAGTTTACCTTGTAAGAGGACCTTGAGAGGAAGGACACTCCACAATCTTCCGGCTTGGATGATACCATTCCGATGGTGACCGTGGACCATGCCATTAAACCGACACCTAAAGCAAATTACAACAAAAAACCTTAAGTAAACCTCAAGTATACAGTTTTTTAGGATTAATAATTTTGGATGTTATAAAGTTAATATATATATATGATCAAATATTTATTCGTTATAAATAGTAATTAAGGTTTACCAATTTTATTGTACAATTCCGGCATATATAGTTCAGGTTTCTCTCTATAGAAAAGATGATATTCGGCTTGTTCGACAATCGGGGTGACACAATTGAATTGTCGACAATTCGTATAGGCCTCCATGATCTCAACGGGAGACCATCGTGACGTACCCCAGTACATTACCCAGCCTTTGCTTATCACGTAATTCATAGCTCGTACTATCTCTGAAAAGAGAACGTGTAAACAGATGTTATAAGAAGAGATTATCGAGGTGTTACGATTATTATCATTTTATGTTAGTCGTCTTTGTCGTTCTACTTGTCTTTTTCGTCATTGTGTCATTAAACGTGTCGTAAATGCGTTTCTCAATTTTTTTTTCTTTCTTTTTTGTTTGATAAATAACACGTGAATGATCGATCGATTGGAAAATTTGTATTTTTCCCTGTCACAATTTTTCCTTTTACAAACGTTATAAAAATGATCGATAACACTTTGAAATTTCGTAAAACATTATTTTATCTATTTTTATTCTCGTGAACAAAATTTCTTTTACTTTTACCTCTTTCATTTTATATATCGCAAGATGAAAAATTCATATGTAGAAAATATTCGACGCAATAATATTTAGAAATTTTTTAACAAATCATTTTTTTTTCCCCGCGTGTAAAAGCAAAGAGTAATGGTTAAAGTATACCGGAAGAAATTCCTCTCATTGAAAGTAACAAACCTATTTATAACCACTACCTAGTATTCGTATTTATATCTCACATTTAGAACGCATTCGTGCGTAATTTTACGATCCTCTTATACACAAACCCTCCCCTTTCCCCTATCCCCCTATCACCCTATTTCTTACAGTCATTACAAATTTACGAGATCTTAATATACTCAGATTTTTACAGTTTTTTTTTTCTTGATGATTTTTACGATTACGATTAGTAGTAGTAGTAAAAAAAAAGTTATCCGAATAAAATCTAAATTATTCGCTTGATAATCGATCGTTAGTTGCGAATAAAGTCGAGTAGAATTTTCTAAGAATCTCACACGGAAAAAGAAATAAAATAAAAGAAAGGGAGAGAGAGGGGCGGGGTGGAAGAAAACGAGTACAGGTGAAATCGATAGAATATGGAACGTTTGTCTCAAAGCTTACCTTCCATCGGACACATTGGATCGACTTTGTGAATCATGACGATATCGATGTAGGACAGCTGCAACCTGACCAAGGACGCTTGCACAGATTCGATAATGTGCTTACGTGATAGTCCTCGTCCCTCTGTCCTGTCAAAAATGATTCATTTTTTTAAACATATTAATTCTAAAGATGAGACATTTAAAACGATCGTTGTTAATGTAATACACACACACTGTTGAGATGAAAATATACTACTTACGTACAAATCAAAGATAACATGATTGAATGAGAAAGAGAGAGAGAGATACCTGGTGTGCAACGTATTTGAAAACGTTCAATGGTTGTTAATCATTTTTCTTAGATTTTTCATCCTAAATCTTTTAACGTTTCAATGCAATTTTAATAAATACGTCAAAGTGTATCACCGATGGTATACACGGCCTGAACGAAAAGTTTAATCGTCGAGAAAATGATTGTTTATTTTTCTACAAGAGAATCATTGGAATTTATCCAAGCACTCTCCCCTATTGTTTTCTAACGATCATACGGAACTTGAATATAGAAAATGATAAAAAAAAATGAAAAGAAAAAGAAAACGAAAGGAAAAAGTTAATAGCAAAAGAAACATAAGGGTGCACACATAGGCATACGTGTGAAAGAAATAAAGAAAGAAAGAAAGGGGGAAAAAGAAGAAGAAGAAAAAAATAAAAAGAAACGTTAAAAACACACAACGGGGAGAAAGAGAAAAATAGTCAAGTTAAAATCTTTCTCACACATCGATCGCATTCAGCCGCGACCTCCTTTTGTCGTGTTTCTTTTCTCTGGTTGTATATATATATATGACATACACGTATTTCATATCTTTTGTCGAGAAAAGGCTCGTGCATTGAAACGAGCCCTTCTCACATCACCGAGGCCAACGTGGTGGAACGTTTTAAACTGGACAGTTCGTGGACAACAATAAGCTTTCGCAAAGCCTTTCAAGCATACGTGTGAGAAAAAGTATTAAACGGATAGGCAGATGAACAGACAGACAGACAGACAGGACAGGCAGACAGATAAGAGGTATATAAAGAGAGAGAGAGAGAGAGAAAGACTATGTATGTGATTTTTCACATAGAAAACTTTCCTTGCATCTCTCTCTCTCTCTCTTTTTATTTTTCTTTCTTTCTTTTATCTTCACCATTCGAAGAACACAAAAGTATAGTCAATGGTTTAACACACTTCATATTCTATTCGTATATTCGGTTTGACATACATTGTATATGTACGGTACATACATTATTACATATATATATACATATATAGATTGGTATATACATACACACACATATTTATGTGTGCGGTTATCAGCGCGTGCGACCTGACATTCGGTCGTACTACTTTCCACCCCCTAAGCTGTACGATCGAACGCGTTTACACCACTGGAATTTGTTCTACTTGGTATCGAATAGAACGAGGAGACATATCTTTGTATGTATGTATGTATGTATGTATTCATATATATATATATATATATATATATATATATGAGTAGGTATGTATTTTACGTGGGCTAATTCCCCCGTTATGCGCGAATTGTTTCTCAGTTCTCTTCTCTATTGTTTTCTCTAGGGCCACTTTTATCAAATACACTTTGCCGTGTATCGTCAATTATTATTATTACTCGACGTATTATTTTTTTGTTAAACGTCGATTGTTTATTTAAACACTGTTATCTTTTTTTCTTCTTTTTTTTTTTTTTTTTATTTCTACGCGTGATCATTCTTTTTTCTTTTTATTATTATTGCTGTGCTGTGCGAGAGAAATGTTATTTGAAATTTAGTTTTTTCATTTTATTGTTGTTGTTTGTTTTTTATTTTTTTTTCTACAAAAATTTTACGCGACGTCAAATTGAAAAAAAAAAAAAAAAATATATAAATCGAATGCGGAGAGATATAGTTCGTGTTACGTTCGATTAGAATTATTATTTGTTCGTTTTTCTTTTATTGTATAGTTTAAAAAAAAAAATGTGTGCTTCAACGCGAACGAATTTATCGCGAAACTAAAGTCGAAAGAAAATTCACGAAGAACGTTGTCGTTACGTTTTGTTAATAACATTTTCCACCCCCTACCCTCCATCAAATTTCTCAATAATTCAATAATAATGACGTAGACAATTTTTATCTTTTATCTTTCGGTCTCACCATCCGTGTATACAAATATTATTAACGACGATTAAAAAACATAAAGAAAAAACGTGCGAGTAGGGGGTGGGGTGGAGGGAAGGAGAAAAATAAAAAGGATGCATAGGAAAAATTTCAAAAAAAAGAAGTCAATATCCTTCATTATCATCATCATCATCGTAGTAATACAAAAAAAAACTTGTATTCTCTGTTTCTCTTGGAAATTCTTTCCGGGTTTACGAGCAGGATCAAAACGAATTTTCCCAACAGTGTCCTGGACGAAAAGTATGCCCTAATTAAAATCGACACTTTTGTTGTACTATCCTTGCTTTCTCACATACACATAGACATCTCTCTCTCTCTCTCTCTCTCATTCTCTCTCTTTCGTTCTTTCTTCCTCCCGTACGTTTCCAAAGTCAATTACGGAGTTAACTTTCGAGCTAACGTGCAACAGCTTTCGTAGGGTATCCCTTTCTCTCGATTTAATTACCGTATCGTTTAAAAGTCCACGTTCGAGATAACGAGGAAGTTTTTCAAACATTCAGTTTAAAAAAGTTTCTACGATTTTTGTTTTTTTTCTTCTTCTTATCATTGAATAAAATCGATAGAAAAAAAGAAAAAGAAAGAGAAAAAAAAATAAAGGAAAGAAAGATTTATGCAAATTGTTAGATTATATGCAACGAAATAAATAAAAACTTTTGTTTGGGCAAACAAATTTTTGTATACGAAACACGATAATAAGTTTATCGTAGAAAAGTATTATCGAATTATTTCATATATATATATGAGGGAATAAGTAATGTACAATTATGAAAAGAAAAAGTGTGTATGTGCCGTGCGTGTGTACACGTGTGTTAGAAAATTTGTCTTACTTCGTGTTCCAATATATTTTCGTCGTAACGACGTAGCTCGAACGGTTCCATGCACGTCGCAATAAAATCCGACCGAATTGTATTTCGGCACGATGACCGCTATGCGCTTCGCTCAAATCGAACACATTGATGCCACTGTCGTATGCAAGTGCAACGACGGCTTCGGCGGTTTCCTCGTTGCCGCATCCCCCAACACCAAAGGTGGTCCAAGTACCTAATAAAATAACCAATACATAACACTACGATTAATAATTTACAATTAAATCGTTGGGAATTTGTCAATTAGAAATTAATTTACGCGATTTTTATATATATATATATATATATATATTATTTTTTTTTTATAACAATTGCGTGAAAACAACTTTTGACGTACAATAAATATTTCGTAACGTTGTTATTTCTAATTGCCATCAAAAAGTATACATTTGTTAATAACATATTTGTATTATTTCATAAAACGAACAAATTGTTATCGTTGGTCGTTGATTCGTCAGGTTTCGAAAATGTATTCCGATCAAATAAATAAATAAATAAATAAAATATAATTCAAATATTTTTCATGTACAAAGTAAGATCGATAGATGATGTTACCGCGATGGTCGAGTTTGTAAAATGAAAGTTCGATAGGAAAATGTCGAGTTCGCGAGATATCGAGAAAAAAAAGAAAAACAAGAAAAAAAAAAAAGGGAACATCGAAAGGCGTGAATTTTATTTGACAATTCCTATTATAATCGAACGGTATCGCGAAGCGTATATACGATAACGATTACTCGATACGTTCGTTTTCATTTTCATCTTTTAGGTTTATTTTTTTTTTCCATCCCCTTCCTCCCATCAAATTAATCAACATTCGTACAGTTATTCTTAGTACGAGAACTTTTTTATAACACGTTTCAATAAATATATTATATATTAGTTTTTAATTCGTACCACGGTTCAAATATTTATAATACATGGTACATTTTTAAAAACATAGATATTCTTATACATTTATTTTATATTATATTAAGAAGAGGGGGGGGGAGAAAAAATTTCTTATAAATAAATAAATGATTTTAACGATATTGACGTATGACAAGCAAGCAAACAAGCAACGAATGTAAACGTTGCTTTAAAGTATCGAACAAGAGTAAAATAAATAAAAAAAGAAAAAAAAGTCACGTAGGAAGAAACGAGATAGAAAAAAAAGAATAAGAATGAAAAACAGATAATAAGATAAAAAAAAAAGAAATAAAAAGAAATTCGATAGTGGTCTTCTTACCTAATCCAACATTGGAAACACGTAGACCACTTTTTCCCAAGTTGCGATAACGAATACCTGGCGATGGATGCTGTAAACGTTGCGCTTGTGCAGCAATGCAGCTAGTCAGTAGCTGTTCTTTCGTTCCTGCTGTGTTGCTGCAGTGCACTCCTGTCTCCGCACCACCACCACCGCCGTTGAACTCTTCCATGCAATCCAAACTGGCTATGGGTGCGCGACACCTGCGACAAATTCACCAAGAAGACGACATGTCCCAATGAACAAACAAAAATAACATAATTATCTTCGTTTTATCATAATGACAATTTTTAACGAAGAGAGAGAGAGAGAAGGAAGATTTTTTCCTATTTTTTTGTTTCAAAGCATCGCAAAATACCATACACGATGGAAATATTTCGATTGTACTTCCCAACTTTTTTCTAACGCACGAGAATAACTTTATGCAAATCTTTTGTTCTCGAACTTCTCGTTTTTTCCGATTGGAAACGTTTAAAAAAAAATTACCCATGCATTTAAAGCTACAAGCTCAGAATAAATTTCTTGACAAGTAACATTACAAAATTCTTCGATATATTTTTTCGACATAATTATTTTCTTATTAACGATAACACTCTTGTGTGAGAAAGTTTTTATTTGGAATAAGATTCTTTGGCAATAAGCAACGATATAACAAATCATAAACAACGATGAGAACTATGATGATAAAACAACAATAGCAACAACTATAACAAACAACGACAATGCAACGACAATGCAACGATTTAAAGCTCCGTAATACGTTTTTGTAAAATAAAAAAAATATCCTCATCAGAGTATCAGAAGCATATTACTACTCTCAAAGATGAGACTATGATCTATATGCGCAGTCAGTCGGTCACTTTTCCAAATTGGATAACTTTTTTTTCTTCTCTTCTTTTTCATTTTATTTTTATTTGAAACTCTTAAAACAAAGTTCTTTGAGATAATGCTTTTTCTACGTATACCATTCAAACGAATTAAAATTCATTGAGATTAATGGAATAACGAGATTACTTTTTTACAATTTCGAATATAAAATGTCGACAATTATTTGTCTCATCGATGTTACATAATATATTTAATTACTTATACAACATTTATCAAATATTTAAGATAAAAGTATGTTTTTAATTTTAAAAAGTGTTCGAATATTTTTACTGACTTTGTATATAATAAAATATAAAAGTATATACATTTAATATATATACAACGTTTATTGAAAAAGTTTTGCTCGAATGAGAAAACACGACGAAAGATATATACAAGATTTTTCTTAAAGTTCTATACATATATCTTTAATTTTCCTTTTTTTACCGTCTCCCGTCGTTGTATACGTCAATATATCAAACGTTCTATATACAGTATACATATATAAAAATATATATATATATAAAAGAATAGGTAAGAAAACAAATCAAATAAAAAAGGGATGTACTTTACTAAAAGGTTTTTTTCTTTCATTTTAATAAAAAAAAGAAAGTGATAAATGAAGATGCTCGATTACGTATGTGTATGTCTATGTCTATGTGTATGATTTATGCATTTTTGTTGTTGCATAAAAGATAGAGTAAAGTAAAACGCGGGACTCGTCGTCGTGGTTGTTAGATTATGTTTGTGCCCCTTTAAAGTCCGGGACTACCGCAAGGACTCCAATGTGGGTCACCAGCGCGGAAAACGATACCTACGTTCTTTATTATTCGTTCAGGACGTATTTAAGCGATGCTCTCCTCTCTCTCTCTCTTTCTCTTTCTCTCTTTCTCTTTTTCTCTTTCTCCCTTTTACTTTTTTCTTTTTATTATTCAAGCTGATACAACACACACGTTGCGCCGAGAACCTAAGCTAAAATCCCACCTCTCCTTTTTCTAAAACATTTCTATTCGGATGTCCAGAATTTACAAGTGTATATGCGTGCGTGGGTGTGTGTATGAATCTGTGTCATTTTAAAATCCATCATACATCTATTTTCGTCAGTTGTGTGTCTCCATATCTTCTTGATAGTTTCATTTTCATTCAATGTTTCTTTTTTTTAATTGAAATCATCCTTCTTTCTCTTCCTATTGTTTCTTTTCTTTTTATTTATTAATTATCGATATACTTAGAAAAAAATGTATATGAAAAATGTTTGGTAGAAAAAAGAAAGATTAGTTTGCGTATCTTTTTTTCTTTTTTTTTTTGAATCATATTATTATAATGCGTATAAAAATCGAAAATCGATTGATTTCAATTTATTTCTATTCCATTTTCTCTCCCTTTGTGCGATGTTATTATCAATGGGAACGGATTTAGGATCTAAGGAAAATTCGTTTTTCGAATCGAGACGACGAGTCCATCGTAGAATAACTTACCGATAAATCGTTGGCAGTGGATAAGAATCGTCGTCCTCCATGCTGCTGTTCGTATTCGCGTTGTTATTCGTATCATTTCCCCCGGTCGACGTATTTGCGAGATTGCAGAGCATTAGTCGTGACATTACTTACGACAACTAATTTGCTCAATTTGTGTCCGTGATCGGGTGGGCCACCCACGAAGATTCAATCTTATTCTTTTTCTTTTTTTCTATTTTTCTCTTTTTTTATCTATCAGTTTGGATCGTCTCGTGAAACCGATGAGATAGATTTTTCTCTCTCACGAAAAAAGGAGGAAACAAAAATTGGCTTAATTGAATTAATTTTTAATTTTATAATATGCGAGATTTTCTCGTGATGTTTATTAATCCACGCGTAACGTTAACACGCTTTGTTTTATATATTTTTTTTTATTAGGCACTAGTTTCTCCCCTTCTCTCAATTAATATATTCTTTTTCCAACTGAATTTTTGTTTTATTTTTCTTCCCCCCCTCTGTCTTACCACTTCCCATTCCTTTCTATTTCTTTTTTATATTCTTCTATCTCACGCTTATTCCCATGTGTGTTTTTCTTCCTTATTACTTTATTTATAATCGAATAACTTCTTACCTTAGGCACCTCGTATTTTTGTTTTTGGTATCGCTTTTTTTTTTTTTATTTTTATTTTTTATTTTTATACGTTTTAAAAAGAGATAAAAGCTCGTTCGGTTTCGGCTTTTCAACCGAACGTGTCGCGTTCCCAGCTGAGGGATATGATATTCGTACATATACACATAACACACACGTATATTATTAATATATACGTATCGTCAACATTGTTACGCGCTTGCTTGCTTGCTTATTCCTCGATATACATGAAAATCATAATAATTTCTGATTCAGTAATGTGCGCGTGACTTATCCTATTCATTTAAGTATATATATATATATCATATATATATATATATATTTATATGAATACTCTTCTCTTTCTTTTTTCTTTTTTTATTTTATTTAAATTTAAATTTTTCTAATTAATGAGAGAATGATCGATATGAACGTTGGATATGTGTGTCTAAATCCGAGATGTGTATATTATTCCGAGCCGAATATTAAATTGGCCCTTTTTTTTCTTTCTCTATTTTTTTTTTGGTTTTAAATATAAATCGAGCTAATAACGCGTCGTCGCAAACCACCACTACCTATTTTCCTCCCTAATTTTCTTTTGACTTTTCCGTTTCTTCTTCGTTCACTTTTTCCTTCCTTTCTATCGAGGTTTCTTCCTTAACTCTCCTTGTCTTATTCGCCAGCTCGACCGATCCAGGAAACCTGCTCCTGGTGCACCTCCACTTCCACCACCACCACCTCCACCACCACAACCACCACCACCACCACCACCACCTCTCTTCGATACCAACACCGAATCCAGCTCCAGTTTCGAAATGATTAATACCAATGGGTATTCCTTCAATCAATTTTCTCAAAGAATATGATACAACAGGATATATTAGGACAGATTACTATTCCTATGTAAAAACTCGCGAGATTAGGATAATCGTTAAATGCATAAACCACGCGATTCCAAGTATCATTCTCTCCTTGTACTTGGACAAAATTTCTTTTTTTTTTTTCTTTTTTATTTTCCTCTCTTTTCCTTATTCTTATTTGAAGATATATTAATATATCTTTCTCCTTCTTTCTTTCCTAATTTTTTCTTTTCTATACGTTTGTCATTTATTTCATTCGCGTACACCTTTTTATTCTTCACTTTTTAATTGAAATTTTTACCTCTCTTTTTCACACGAGTCGATCGAATATTTAATTCGTTTCATTTAGAGAAGAGTAAAACTATATATATAGAATTCATCTGGCCGATATAATACGCGATATGATACACGATTTGATTTTTGTCTTTCTCTCAAAAATGGATTTATATATTATATAGTATATATATATATATGTATATGTATATACGATTTCATATATTGCTCGTTACCCGCGAACGATGTTATATATTATTTTTCCTCTCTCTCTCTCTCTCTCTCTCTCTCTCTCTCTCCCTTCTTTCTTCTTTGGGGTCAGGGGGAGGAGGGTATATTTTTTTTAAATCTCTTATTTCTTTTCTTTTCTATTTTTTTCCCTCTTTCTTTCTTTCTTTCTTTCTTTCTTTTTTTTAATATATTTTTTTTTCTTTCCTTTGCCTTTCCTTTAAATATGAACGAACACGATGGAACCAACACCGGTTAGAGTAAAATGAATAAAGTAGCACACCCAAAAATTCGTTACGATGATGAATAACGACAATGAAGAAGAAGAAGAAGAAGAATTAGAAGAAGAAAACAAAAATGAAAAAAGGAACAGAAAATATTCGTAGAAACGGGGGTTCCGAGAGACGTGCGGCGAGTGTCGTGCACCCTGCGCGGTAGGCAACACTGCACACACTCCGCTCGTTTCGACTCGCCTCGAGATAGAAGCCGCCGTTAACACCCTCCTACCAACCCACCCACCCCTACCACCACCACCACCTCCTTTCCGCCCTTTCCTTTCCACCACCAACACCACCCCCTTCTCCTCTCGCTACTCGGTGGTGCTGGTGCTGCTGCTGGTGCTGGTGCTGCTACCGTTTCTCTTGGTGGGGAGGGTTGTTAGGTAGGTAGGGTGAGGAAAGGAGGGTTGTTTCTCACACAGGAATCTGCGTGGGTGCTTCGTCGTCGTCGTCGTCGTCGTCGACTTTCCCGACGACGATCGAGAAGGGTTTGTGTGCGCGCGTCGTTGTCCTCAGTCGATTCTTCGAGTTCTACTCTCTCATTCTCTCATTCTCTCATTCTCTCTTTCTCTCTTTTCCTATCTCAAAAATCTTTCTTTCGAGTTTCGAGAGGATACCTTTTATACGTACTTCACTACTAGTAGTGTACTACTATATACTTGACTACCACTACAATTAAAAGTCTAACTACCATTACTGCTACCACTACTACTATTACTACTACTACTTACCCCTTCTCAAGTTCCAAGCAGGTAAATTCATATACAAGCCCGTTTGAAAAATAAAAGTCTAACTAATCTAATCTCTTCTTCTTATAGGGATGTTACTGACGGAAATGAATAATAAATAAAAGAGATATAAATATATATGTATGTATAAAAATATATATATATATATATATATATA